>NC_088649.1:5023867-5110867 GCF_964019385.1 Sycon ciliatum | reverse complement strand
CGTCTTCCAGCGCGATGCTGTCAAGGTGGATGTGTGCAAGGTGGTCGTCGAAGCTTTCATCCGGTCAGTACATAACACTAGAGTCTGGTCGTGTCGGTGTCAGACGGTCCCAGCATTCTTCTTTGAAATTCAGTCTAGCCGGCACCGTTTTGATCCTTTTTTTATAAGAAAGTTGGTTGCTACCAGCACCCAAGTTCTGAGTCCAGTGTCTGGTCAACTCGCGGGGAATTTGTTTTTCGAGCAAACAACTGTCTTTTGTTTACTGCATGATTGTACGTCATGACTTTTGATCAGTTTTTTATTGATTGGAATCCTTCCTCAGTATGAACATCTGCCATTCTCCCTTATGACCTCGCTGCAACTCGTCTTCGTCCTGTCGTGCGCCTCTTTTTTCCTGCGCCTGACTCATACGTCAAGCTGATGCTACCTATGTTCTTTCTCTGGCTGTTTTCCCCGCCTGTATCGAACAGGCATCAGGTTGATGCCACATCTGACCCTGTGACCATCAACGGCATGATGTACGTGTGCAAAGTCCTTCATGACTCGATCAAGTGAGTGATACTACAACTCTTGGCTCTGATGGACGGTGCTGTTGATCCATGGTGTTGTACCCCTGTCTCTCTGTCACTCTCTGTATCTGTGTGTGTGTGTGTCTCTCTCTCTCTCTCTCTCTCTCTCTCTCTCTCTCTCTCTCTCTCTCTCTCTCTCTCTCCTCTCTCTCTCTCTCTCTCTCTCTCTCTCTCTCTCTCTCTCTCTCTCTCTCTCTCTCTCCTTTCCCTGCCTCTCTTTCCCTCTCTCTCTCTAGCTTGCTCACTTGCTCACCTAACTGCTCATCCACACACTACCTCACCTGGCCACTCCACCACTCCCTCACCCGTGTGCCCCCCTCCCCCCCCCCCCCCCCCACACACACACACTCATATTCACTTACTCACCCGCCCAGCATGTCTGCCATTGACGCCGTCCCTTCTGTTACTGCTCTCCCCGATTTCCCGGCTGTTACTGCTATTGCTGGTGGTGTCATTGTTGCGGTAGCTGTTACTGCTGCTGCTGCTGCATTGTGTTGATGCTTATCGGCTCACTTCTCCTTGTTTGTTTCAGTGCGCTGAGTCTCCGTGACGAGGAGCGACAGATTTCCAACTACATCGTCAACTTCCTGAGACGGGTACGTGGCACTAGTACTGTAGCTGCAGTTCTACTCTCTCCGATAAGTGCTATTGCTTTGGAATTCCAGTGGATTGTGCTGATGATGCTGATGATGATGATGCTGCTCCTTATAGTGCCACGGTTTGAAATCTTTTATTCTCACGATGGCCTGTGGCCAATAAGAGAAACGGTTGTTGTTGTTGTTGTTGTTGTTGTTGTTGTTGTTGTTGTTGTCTGGGTGACGTACTTTGGAGTAGTACAGTCATTCTAGGTGTGTATGTGGGGGGGGGGGGGGGGGGGGGGGGGGGGCGTGCGGAGCGCGTGTGTGTGTGTGCGTGCGTGCATGCGTGTGTGTGCTCGTGTCAATCAGCTGTGTGATGTAGACCAGGCTAACATTATTGGCGGCCAATTCATCAGCCTTGCAAGCTGTTGAATGGTGTAATCCCAGCACAAGTAAGTTGCTATGTCTAACATAGCTGTTCGCTATCATCGCCTCCGCGATGGGCAGGTCTGAGTTTGAGTGTGCATGCATGCATGCATTTATGGGTCTACACGCATGTGTGCATGTACTATACAGGTCACACACGGTCGCGATCTCGAGGCTCACTTGAACTTCTTGGTGGACGCCAGGGCTGGTTTCGCCAACCTACAGCCTGTCGTTATGTTTCTCGTGCAGGTGAGAAGTGGACTGTCTGCTGTGAAACCGAAAAAATCAGTGTATGTACATAGTATTCTGACCAGCCAGTATTCAACATGTTCGAGTCACTTTGCTCGGCTGCAAATGGGGTCAGTTGGCCGGGTTCTGTTCATGTACAAACGTACATAATTATTATGCTGTCTGTGCACTCAATCTGCGGACTGAACTGTTCCGTCCTTTGTGGACTCGTCAGCCCAGCACAGAGAAAATCCGGCCGACCCTGATAGCAATGGAAAATAGATTTTCCAAAGGAAAAGAAGATGCATTGGTTGCGTTGACCATTAGTACAACCATGATTCCTGGTGTGTGTTGTACGAGAACTTGTTTGAATCTTCCTTCATTGTTATTTTCACTGTCGCATCTTCTTTTCCTTTATTGCAAATTCTCCGTATAAAGAGGTAATCAGCAGCATTCGGCTCTGTATATATTTTTCATCATGAATCTGGTGTCCAATTCACCACCACCACCGTTGCGCTCTGCAGCCGACCACGTGCATTCCCCACAACAGCAACAAGAGGTTCCTTCGGATTGAAAATTCCTTCTGACAGACAGATGTTTCGGTTCTTCCTGTTTTGGAACTGGTGGTTGAACAAAATTTTCAAAGCGAGATTAAAATCATGTGAGTTCGGCGCTGACAGATTTCTCTTTGTCGTATTGGTCCCGTTCTTTACCTATTCTGTCTTGTACAGCGTGTGAACAGTCTGGCTGTCGAGACACATCGCATGGTCAAAGGCAATCATTCCCGGAAGACGTCCGCCTTTGTCCGCGTGAGTACGGCGCTTTCTTTGTATCAGTGTCTGTCCGAGCGCAAAGATTTTCATATACTACTTTATCCCTAGAGAGTAGAGATGTTGTTGGAAAGGTCTTCAGCTCAGGTTGACAGAGTTATGGCAGTTTGTTTTAAAACTCATCTATCAGGAGCGTCGGAACCGGTGCGGCGGGTGCGGCCAAATCTGCACCAAAAATTTGATCCTGTGATTTCTGGAGCAGTGCATTATGGGCTATTTGGGCTCAAGTTTCCTAAAGTGTTCCCGGCTCTCCCGCCTTTTGATGGTCACACCGATGTAGAGTACTTTGAGACACCCCTGTCTATAAGCCACACTGTACAGTATACAATGTGCGGTGTGAGTGGAACACGTATAAAGGCTATGAATATGCATGTGTGTATGTGTTTATGGGGGGGGGGGGGGGGATGCTGTGTGGTGTAGGCCAGGCTAAAATCATTGGCAGTCAATTCATTAGCTTTGCAAACTATTGAATGGTGTAATCCCAGCTCAAGTTGCTATGTCTAACATAGCTGTTCATTATCATCGTTTCAGCAATGGGCACGTGTGTGTATTTGTATGTGTGTGTATTTGTGTGTGTGTGTGTGTGTGCACGTGTGCACGTGTGTGTGTGCGTGTTTGCGCTTGCATAGGCCTGTGCTGCATACACATTCATCACCATACCGGGAGTGACGGACGCCTTCATGAGGCTGAACCTGTATCTACTCTCTGGTCAAGTGGCACTTCTCAACCAAGCCATTACGCAAGGTGAGCAATGAGCCACTGATGGTACTGATGATGATACTGATGCTGTTGATGCTGATGCTGATGCTTCTGCTGCTGCTGTGGTTGTCTCTCCTTTTGCCACTGATGAGCAGGTTGTGCGTGCGTGCGTGCGTGCGTGCGCGTGTGTGTGTGTGTGTAGGTGACTCATTCTTCAAAGCGGCAATCAGCACCCTGTCCGAGATTCCTAAGACACAAGGTATTGAATTCGCCTACATTATACAGTGTTATTTACCAAACAACCCTACTTCTTCTCCTCCTCCTTCTCCTTCTCTTCCTCCCTCCCTCCTTCCCCCCCCCCCCCCCTCTCCTTCTCCTCTCTTCCTTCTCCTCCTCCTCCTTCTCCTCCTCCCTCCTCCCTCCCTCCCTCCCTCCTCCTCTTTCTCAGCAATCAGGCCAGATAATCTGGATGACTGACTGGATGTAAGGATGGCAGGGTTAGGGATGTATGGATGACTGACTAGATGTAAGGATGGCAGGGTTAGGGATGTAAGGATGGCAGGGTTAGGGATGTATGGATGACTGACTGGATGTAAGGATGGCAGGGTTAGGGATGTATGGATGATTGACTGGATGTAAGGATGGCAGGGTTAGGGATGTATGGATGACTGACTGGATGTAAGGATGGCAGGGTTAGGGATGTATGGATGCCTGACTGGATGTAAGGATGGCAGGGTTAGGGATGTATGGATGACTGACTGGATGTAAGGATGGCAGGGTTAGGGATGTATGGATGACTGACTGGATGTAAGGATGGCAGGGTTAGGGATGTATGGATGACTGACTGGATGTAAGGATGGCAGGGTTAGGGATGTATGGATGACTGACTGGATGTAAGGATGGCAGGGTTAGGGATGTATGGATGACTGACTGGATGTAAGGATGGCAGGGTTAGGGATGTATGGATGACTGAATGGATGTAAGGATGGCAGGGTTAGGGATGTATGGATGACTGACTGGATGTAAGGATGGCAGGGTTAGGGATGTAAGGATGGCTGACTGGATGTAAGGATGGCAGGGTTAGGGATGTAAGGATGGCTGACTGGATGTAAGGATGGCAGGGTTAGGGATGTAAGGATGGCAGGGTTAGGGATGTATGGATGACTGACTGGATGTAAGGATGGCAGGGTTAGGGATGTATGGATGACTGACTGGATGTAAGGATGGCAGGGTTAGGGATGTATGGATGACTGACTGGATGTAAGGATGGCAGGGTTAGGGGTGTATGGATGACTGACTGGATGTAAGGATGGCAGGGTTAGGGATGTATGGATGACTGACTGGATGTAAGGATGTCAGGGTTAGGGATGTATGGATGTCTGACTGGATGTAAGGATGGCAGGGTTAGGGATGTATGGATGACTGACTGGATGTAAGGATGGCAGGGTTAGGGGTGTATGGATGACTGACTGGATGTAAGGATGGCAGGGTTAGGGATGTATGGATGACTGACTGGATGTAAGGATGGCAGGGTTAGGGATGTATGGATGACTGACTGGATGTAAGGATGGCAGGGTTAGGGATGTATGGATGACTGACTGGATGTAAGGATGGCAGGGTTAGGGATGTATGGATGACTGACTGGATGTAAGGATGGCAGGGTTAGGGATGTATGGATGACTGACTGGATGTAAGGATGGCAGGGTTAGGGATGTATGGATGACTGACTGGATGTAAGGATGGCAGGGTTAGGGATGTATGGATGTCTGACTGGATGTAAGGATGGCAGGGTTAGGGATGTAAGGATGGCTGACTGGATGTAAGGATGGCAGGGTTAGGGATGTAAGGATGGCTGACTGGATGTAGGGATGGCAGGGTTAGGGATGTAAGGATGGCAGGGTTAGGGATGTATGGATGACTGACTGGATGTAAGGATGGCAGGGTTAGGGATGTATGGATGCCTGACTGGATGTAAGGATGGCAGGGTTAGGGATGTATGGATGACTGACTGGATGTAAGGATGGCAGGGTTAGGGATGTATGGATGACTGACTGGATGTAAGGATGGCAGGGTTAGGGATGTATGGATGACTGACTGGATGTAAGGATGGCAGGGTTAGGGATGTATGGATGACTGACTGGATGTAAGGATGGCAGGGTTAGGGATGTATGGATGACTGACTGGATGTAAGGATGGCAGGGTTAGGGATGTATGGATGACTGACTGGATGTAAGGATGGCAGGGTTAGGGATGTATGGATGACTGACTGGATGTAAGGATGGCAGGGTTAGGGATGTATGGATGACTGACTGGATGTAAGGATGGCAGGGTTAGGGATGTATGGATGACTGACTGGATGTAAGGATGGCAGGGTTAGGGATGTATGGATGACTGACTGGATGTAAGGATGGCAGGGTTAGGGATGTATGGATGACTGACTGGATGTAAGGATGGCAGGGTTAGGGATGTATGGATGACTGACTGGATGTAAGGATGGCAGGGTTAGGGATGTATGGATGACTGACTGGATGTAAGGAAGGCAGGGTTAGGGATGTATGGATGACTGACTGGATGTAAGGATGGCAGGGTTAGGGATGTATGGATGTCTGACTGGATGTAAGGATGGCAGGGTTAGGGATGTATGGATGACTGACTGGATGTAAGGATGGCAGGGTTAGGGATGTATGGATGACTGACTGGATGTAAGGATGGCAGGGTTAGGGATGTATGGATGACTGACTGGATGTAAGGATGGCAGGGTTAGGGATGTATGGATGACTGACTGGATGTAAGGATGGCAGGGTTAGGGATGTATGGATGACTGACTGGATGTAAGGATGGCAGGGTTAGGGATGTATGGATGACTGACTGGATGTAAGGATGGCAGGGTTAGGGATGTAGGGATGACTGACTGGATGTAAGGATGGCAGGGTTAGGGATGTATGGATGACTGACTGGATGTAAGGATGGCAGGGTTAGGGATGTATGGATGACTGACTGGATGTAAGGATGGCAGGGTTAGGGATGTATGGATGACTGACTGGATGTAAGGATGGCAGGGTTAGGGATGTAGGGATGTCTGACTGGATGTAAGGATGGCAGGGTTAGGGATGTATGGATGACTGACTGGATGTAAGGATGGCAGGGTTAGGGATGTATGGATGACTGACTGGATGTAAGGATGGCAGGGTTAGGGATGTATGGATGACTGACTGGATGTAAGGATGGCAGGGTTAGGGATGTATGGATGACTGACTGGATGTAAGGATGGCAGGGTTAGGGATGTAGGGATGTCTGACTGGATGTAAGGATGGCAGGGTTAGGGATGTATGGATGACTGACTGGATGTAAGGATGGCAGGGTTAGGGATGTATGAATGACTGACTGGATGTAAGGATGGCAGGGTTAGGGATGTATGGATGACTGACTGGATGTAAGGATGGCAGGGTTAGGGATGTATGGATGTCTGCCTGGATGTAAGGATGGCAGGGTTAGGGATGTATGGATGACTGACTGGATGTAAGGATGGCAGGGTTAGGGATGTATGGATGTCTGACTGGATGTAAGGATGGCAGGGTTAGGGATGTATGGATGACTGACTGGATGTAAGGATGGCAGGGTTAGGGATGTATGGATGACTGACTGGATGTAAGGATGGCAGGGTTAGGGATGTATGGATGACTGACTGGATGTAAGGATGGCAGGGTTAGGGATGTATGGATGACTGACTGGATGTAAGGATGGCAGGGTTAGGGATGTATGGATGACTGACTGGATGTAAGGATGGCAGGGTTAGGGATGTATGGATGTCTGACTGGATGTAAGGATGGCAGGGTTAGGGATGTATGGATGACTGATTGGATGTAAGGATGGCAGGGTTAGGGATGTATGGATGTCTGACTGGATGTAAGGATGGCAGGGTTAGGGATGTATGGATGACTGACTGGATGTAAGGATGGCAGGGTTAGGGATGTATGGATGACTGACTGGATGTAAGGATGGCAGGGTTAGGGATGTATGGATGATTGACTGGATGTAAGGATGGCAGGGTTAGGGATGTATGGATGACTGACTGGATGTAAGGATGGCAGGGTTAGGGATGTATGGATGTCTGACTGGATGTAAGGATGGCAGGGTTAGGGATATATGGATGACTGACTGGATGTAAGGATGGCAGGGTTAGGGATGTATGGATGTCTGACTGGATGTAAGGATGGCAGGGTTAGGGATGTATGGATGACTGACTGGATGTAAGGATGGCAGGGTTAGGGATGTATGGATGACTGACTGGATGTAAGGATGGCAGGGTTAGGGATGTATGGATGACTGACTGGATGTAAGGATGGCAGGGTTAGGGATGTATGGATGACTGACTGGATGTAAGGATGGCAGGGTTAGGGATGTATGGATGACTGACTGGATGTAAGGATGGCAGGGTTAGGGATGTATGGATGACTGACTGGATGTAAGGATGGCAGGGTTAGGGATGTATGGATGACTGACTGGATGTAAGGATGGCAGGGTTAGGGATGTATGGATGACTGACTGGATGTAAGGATGGCAGGGTTAGGGATGTATGGATGACTGACTGGATGTAAGGATGGCAGGGTTAGGGATGTATGGATGTCTGACTGGATGTAAGGATGGCAGGGTTAGGGATGTATGGATGACTGACTGGATGTAAGGATGGCAGGGTTAGGGATGTATGGATGACTGACTGGATGTAAGGATGGCAGGGTTAGGGATGTATGGATGACTGACTGGATGTAAGGATGGCAGGGTTAGGGATGTATGGATGACTGACTGGATGTAAGGATGGCAGGGTTAGGGATGTATGGATGACTGACTGGATGTAAGGATGGCAGGGTTAGGGATGTATGGATGACTGACTGGATGTAAGGATGGCAGGGTTAGGGATGTATGGATGACTGACTGGATGTAAGGATGGCAGGGTTAGGGATGTATGGATGACTGACTGGATGTAAGGATGGCAGGGTTAGGGATGTAGGGATGTCTGACTGGATGTAAGGATGGCAGGGTTAGGGATGTATGGATGACTGGATGGATGTAAGGATGGCAGGGTTAGGGATGTATGGATGACTGACTGGATGTAAGGATGGCAGGGTTAGGGATGTATGGATGACTGACTGGATGTAAGGATGGCAGGGTTAGGGATGTATGGATGACTGACTGGATGTAAGGATGGCAGGGTTAGGGATGTATGGATGACTGACTGGATGTAAGGATGGCAGGGTTAGGGATGTAGGGATGTCTGACTGGATGTAAGGATGGCAGGGTTAGGGATGTATGGATGACTGACTGGATGTAAGGATGGCAGGGTTAGGGATGTATGGATGACTGACTGGATGTAAGGATGGCAGGGTTAGGGATGTATGGATGACTGACTGGATGTAAGGATGGCAGGGTTAGGGATGTATGGATGACTGACTGGATGTAAGGATGGCAGGGTTAGGGATGTATGGATGACTGACTGGATGTAAGGATGGCAGGGTTAGGGATGTATGGATGACTGACTGGATGTAAGGATGGCAGGGTTAGGGATGTATGGATGACTGACTGGATGTAAGGATGGCAGGGTTAGGGATGTATGGATGACTGACTGGATGTAAGGATGGCAGGGTTAGGGATGTATGGATGACTGACTGGATGTAAGGATGGCAGGGTTAGGGATGTATGGGTGACTGACTGGATGTAAGGATGGCAGGGTTAGGGATGTATGGATGACTGACTGGATGTAAGGATGGCAGGGTTAGGGATGTATGGATGTCTGACTGGATGTAAGGATGGCAGGGTTAGGGATGTATGGATGACTGACGGGATGTAAGGATGGCAGGGTTAGGGATGTATGGATGACTGACTGGATGTAAGGATGGCAGGGTTAGGGATGTATGGATGACTGACTGGATGTAAGGATGGCAGGGTTAGGGATGTATGGATGACTGACTGGATGTAAGGATGGCAGGGTTAGGGATGTATGGATGACTGACTGGATGTAAGGATGGCAGGGTTAGGGATGTATGGATGACTGACTGGATGTAAGGATGGCAGGGTTAGGGATGTATGGATGACTGACTGGATGTAAGGATGGCAGGGTTAGGGATGTATGGATGACTGACTGGATGTAAGGATGGCAGGGTTAGGGATGTATGGATGTCTGACTGGATGTAAGGATGGCAGGGTTAGGGATGTATGGATGACTGGATGGATGTAAGGATGGCAGGGTTAGGGATGTATGGATGACTGACTGGATGTAAGGATGGCAGGGTTAGGGATGTATGGATGACTGACTGGATGTAAGGATGGCAGGGTTAGGGATGTATGGATGACTGACTGGATGTAAGGATGGCAGGCGTCAGGCGAAATAGCACGTCATCGTACATTTGAGATCAGCGGGAAGAAGATGACGATGTCCACTAATTTAGTATCTGTGCACACGAATCTGCTGTGTGTGTGCCTCTGTGTGTCAGCTATGATATCATCTTCTGTGGTTCCATGCCTAGCATGTACGTCTGAACCATCCTGCAAAGTTTGAATGACGTAGGTTGAGCGATCGCTCCGCGAAATATACTTTTTGAAATTCTCTTCATAGTATATCTTCCACCATTGAAATTTCGAATTTCTTCAAAAAAAGTGCTGAGAGGGGTGGCTTGCAACCTCGATATGGCTTGTTCCAGGTATGCTTTGGAGCCATCTTCTGTTGAAGTAGTGGCGGGGATCTGCCCTGCAACTGCTACAACAAAAAATGATTCGATCTGAGAAAGGGTGAGACCGCGAATCTCGGTTGAATATTGAGTATTTCAAGCCTTTTCACGACGAAGATGGAGTTCTTTTTGGAGATGGACGTCGCGGCAAAGGACATGGTGTCTGACGTCCGGCGTCTGGTGAAGCCAGGGATCATTTGTCCAGTCAGGTCGGCAGCCTAACCGTCGGTAAGCTTGTGTTTGGATACCGTTCTGCTCGATGTGGTAGATCACAAACAATTTGATATCGCACAAATTGATCTCAGCATCGTGCGTACGGTATTTTATATTCAGAAAATCCCAAAGTGTCTCTGTGTGGTCGTCCTATGCCACGAGAAACTCCAATCAGGCTCCTATGTCCTCTGCCTTCATGATTGAATGTCCACTTCGTTTGAACAACGAACACAACAATCGAGGACGGCTTTGCAATGAAAAATACAGCTATACTGGAGCTGAAAAAAAGAAGAAAAAAACGTGCTCAGGATGAGACTCGAGTACACGCATACTCTCCCAGCAGGTGAAACGCAAATTTTTGTGAAAAATGCGTGACGCCGACTGACCAGTAATTTCGCCTGACGGTTAGGGATGTATGGATGACTGACTGGATGTAAGGATGGCAGGGTTAGGGATGTAGGGATGTCTGACTGGATGTAAGGATGGCAGGGTTAGGGATGTATGGATGACTGACTGGATGTAAGGATGGCAGGGTTAGGGATGTATGGATGACTGACTGGATGTAAGGATGGCAGGGTTAGGGATGTATGGATGACTGACTGGATGTAAGGATGGCAGGGTTAGGGATGTATGGATGACTGACTGGATGTAAGGATGGCAGGGTTAGGGATGTATGGATGACTGCCTGGATGTAAGGATGGCAGGGTTAGGGATGTATGGATGACTGACTGGATGTAAGGATGGCAGGGTTAGGGATGTATGGATGACTGACTGGATGTAAGGATGGCAGGGTTAGGGATGTATGGATGACTGACTGGATGTAAGGATGGCAGGGTTAGGGATGTATGGATGACTGACTGGATGTAAGGATGGCAGGGTTAGGGATGTATGGATGACTGACTGGATGTAAGGATGGCAGGGTTAGGGATGTATGGATGACTGACTGGATGTAAGGATGGCAGGGTTAGGGATGTATGGATGACTGACTGGATGTAAGGATGGCAGGGTTAGGGATGTATGGATGACTGACTGGATGTAAGGATGGCAGGGTTAGGGATGTATGGATGACTGACTGGATGTAAGGATGGCAGGGTTAGGGATGTAGGGATGTCTAACTGGATGTAAGGATGGCAGGGTTAGGGATGTATGGATGACTGACTGGATGTAAGGATGGCAGGGTTAGGGATGTATGGATGACTGACTGGATGTAAGGATGGCAGGGTTAGGGATGTATGGATGACTGACTGGATGTAAGGATGGCAGGGTTAGGGGGGTATGGATGACTGACTGGATGTAAGGATGGCAGGGTTAGGGATGTATGGATGACTGACTGGATGTAAGGATGGCAGGGTTAGGGATGTATGGATGACTGACTGGATGTAAGGATGGCAGGGTTAGGGATGTATGGATGACTGACTGGATGTAAGGATGGCAGGGTTAGGGATGTATGGATGACTGACTGGATGTAAGGATGGCAGGGTTAGGGATGTATGGATGTCTGACTGGATGTAAGGATGGCAGGGTTAGGGATGTATGGATGACTGACGGGATGTAAGGATGGCAGGGTTAGGGATGTATGGATGACTGACTGGATGTAAGGATGGCAGGGTTAGGGATGTATGGATGACTGACTGGATGTAAGGATGGCAGGGTTAGGGATGTATGGATGACTGACTGGATGTAAGGATGGCAGGGTTAGGGATGTATGGATGACTGACTGGATGTAAGGATGGCAGGGTTAGGGATGTATGGATGACTGACTGGATGTAAGGATGGCAGGGTTAGGGATGTATGGATGACTGACTGGATGTAAGGATGGCAGGGTTAGGGATGTATGGATGACTGACTGGATGTAAGGATGGCAGGGTTAGGGATGTATGGATGTCTGACTGGATGTAAGGATGGCAGGGTTAGGGATGTATGGATGACTGGATGGATGTAAGGATGGCAGGGTTAGGGATGTATGGATGACTGACTGGATGTAAGGATGGCAGGGTTAGGGATGTATGGATGACTGACTGGATGTAAGGATGGCAGGGTTAGGGATGTATGGATGACTGACTGGATGTAAGGATGGCAGGCGTCAGGCGAAATAGCACGTCATCGTACATTTGAGATCAGCGGGAAGAAGATGACGATGTCCACTAATTTAGTATCTGTGCACACGAATCTGCTGTGTGTGTGCCTCTGTGTGTCAGCTATGATATCATCTTCTGTGGTTCCATGCCTAGCATGTACGTCTGAACCATCCTGCAAAGTTTGAATGACGTAGGTTGAGCGATCGCTCCGCGAAATATACTTTTTGAAATTCTCTTCATAGTATATCTTCCACCATTGAAATTTCGAATTTCTTCAAAAAAAGTGCTGAGAGGGGTGGCTTGCAACCTCGATATGGCTTGTTCCAGGTATGCTTTGGAGCCATCTTCTGTTGAAGTAGTGGCGGGGATCTGCCCTGCAACTGCTACAACAAAAAATGATTCGATCTGAGAAAGGGTGAGACCGCGAATCTCGGTTGAATATTGAGTATTTCAAGCCTTTTCACGACGAAGATGGAGTTCTTTTTGGAGATGGACGTCGCGGCAAAGGACATGGTGTCTGACGTCCGGCGTCTGGTGAAGCCAGGGATCATTTGTCCAGTCAGGTCGGCAGCCTAACCGTCGGTAAGCTTGTGTTTGGATACCGTTCTGCTCGATGTGGTAGATCACAAACAATTTGATATCGCACAAATTGATCTCAGCATCGTGCGTACGGTATTTTATATTCAGAAAATCCCAAAGTGTCTCTGTGTGGTCGTCCTATGCCACGAGAAACTCCAATCAGGCTCCTATGTCCTCTGCCTTCATGATTGAATGTCCACTTCGTTTGAACAACGAACACAACAATCGAGGACGGCTTTGCAATGAAAAATACAGCTATACTGGAGCTGAAAAAAAGAAGAAAAAAACGTACTCAGGATGAGACTCGAGTACACGCATACTCTCCCAGCAGGTGAAACGCAAATTTTTGTGAAAAATGCGTGACGCCGACTGACCAGTAATTTCGCCTGACGGTTAGGGATGTATGGATGACTGACTGGATGTAAGGATGGCAGGGTTAGGGATGTAGGGATGTCTGACTGGATGTAAGGATGGCAGGGTTAGGGATGTATGGATGACTGACTGGATGTAAGGATGGCAGGGTTAGGGATGTATGGATGACTGACTGGATGTAAGGATGGCAGGGTTAGGGATGTATGGATGACTGACTGGATGTAAGGATGGCAGGGTTAGGGATGTATGGATGACTGACTGGATGTAAGGATGGCAGGGTTAGGGATGTATGGATGACTGCCTGGATGTAAGGATGGCAGGGTTAGGGATGTATGGATGACTGACTGGATGTAAGGATGGCAGGGTTAGGGATGTATGGATGACTGACTGGATGTAAGGATGGCAGGGTTAGGGATGTATGGATGACTGACTGGATGTAAGGATGGCAGGGTTAGGGATGTATGGATGACTGACTGGATGTAAGGATGGCAGGGTTAGGGATGTATGGATGACTGACTGGATGTAAGGATGGCAGGGTTAGGGATGTATGGATGACTGACTGGATGTAAGGATGGCAGGGTTAGGGATGTATGGATGACTGACTGGATGTAAGGATGGCAGGGTTAGGGATGTATGGATGACTGACTGGATGTAAGGATGGCAGGGTTAGGGATGTATGGATGACTGACTGGATGTAAGGATGGCAGGGTTAGGGATGTAGGGATGTCTAACTGGATGTAAGGATGGCAGGGTTAGGGATGTATGGATGACTGACTGGATGTAAGGATGGCAGGGTTAGGGATGTATGGATGACTGACTGGATGTAAGGATGGCAGGGTTAGGGATGTATGGATGACTGACTGGATGTAAGGATGGCAGGGTTAGGGGGGTATGGATGACTGACTGGATGTAAGGATGGCAGGGTTAGGGATGTATGGATGACTGACTGGATGTAAGGATGGCAGGGTTAGGGATGTATGGATGACTGACTGGATGTAAGGATGGCAGGGTTAGGGATGTATGGATGACTGACTGGATGTAAGGATGGCAGCGTTAGGGATGTATGGATGACTGACTGGATGTAAGGATGGCAGGGTTAGGGATGTAGGGATGACTGACTGGATGTAAGGATGGCAGGGTTAGGGGTGTATGGAGGACTGACTGGATGTAAGGATGGCAGGGTTAGGGATGTATGGATGACTGACTGGATGTAAGGATGGCAGGGTTAGGGATGTATGGATGACTGACTAGATGTAAGGATGGCAGGGTTAGGGATGTATGGATGACTGACTGGATGTAAGGATGGCAGGGTTAGGGATGTATGGATGACTGACTGGATGTAAGGATGGCAGGGTTAGGGATGTATGGATGACTGACTGGATGTAAGGATGGCAGGGTTAGGGATGTATGGATGACTGACTGGATGTAAGGATGGCAGGGTTAGGGATGTATGGATGACTGACTGGATGTAAGGATGGCAGGGTTAGGGATGTATGGATGACTGACTGGATGTAAGGATGGCAGGGTTAGGGATGTATGGATGACTGACTGGATGTATGGATGACTGACTGGATGTAAGGATGGCAGGGTTAGGGATGTATGGATGACTGACTGGATGTAAGGATGGCAGGGTTAGGGATGTATGGATGACTGACTGGATGTAAGGATGGCAGGGTTAGGGATGTATGGATGACTGACTGGATGTAAGGATGGCAGGGTTAGGGATGTATGGATGACTGACTGGATGTAAGGATGGCAGGGTTAGGGATGTATGGATGACTGACTGGATGTAAGGATGGCAGGGTTAGGGATGTATGGATGACTGACTGGATGTAAGGATGGCAGGGTTAGGGATGTATGGATGACTGACTGGATGTAAGGATGGCAGGGTTAGGGATGTATGGATGACTGACTGGATGTAAGGATGGCAGGGTTAGGGATGTATGGATGACTGACTGGATGTAAGGATGGCAGGGTTAGGGATGTATGGATGACTGACTGGATGTAAGGATGGCAGGGTTAGGGATGTATGGATGACTGACTGGATGTAAGGATGGCAGGGTTAGGGATGTATGGATGACTGACTGGATGTAAGGATGGCAGGGTTAGGGATGTATGGATGACTGACTGGATGTAAGGATGGCAGGGTTAGGGATGTATGGATGACTGACTGGATGTAAGGATGGCAGGGTTAGGGATGTATGGATGTCTGACTGGATGTAAGGATGGCAGGGTTAGGGATGTATGGATGACTGACTGGATGTAAGGATGGCAGGGTTAGGGATGTATGGATGACTGACTGGATGTAAGGATGGCAGGGTTAGGGATGTATGGATGACTGACTGGATGTAAGGATGGCAGGGTTAGGGATGTCTGGATGACTGACTGGATGTAAGGATGGCAGGGTTAGGGATGTCTGGATGACTGACTGGATGTAAGGATGGCAGGGTTAGGGATGTATGGATGACTGACTGGATGTAAGGATGGCAGGGTTAGGGATGTATGGATGTCTGACTGGATGTAAGGATGGCAGGGTTAGGGATGTATGGATGTCTGACTGGATGTAAGGATGGCAGGGTTAGGGATGTATGGATGTCTGACTGGATGTAAGGATGGCAGGGTTAGGGATGTATGGATGACTGACTGGATGTAAGGGTGGCAGGGTTAGGGATGTATGGATGTCTGACTGGATGTAAGGATGGCAGGGTTAGGGATGTCTGTTCTCCTGTAAACTAATGTACAGTAGAACCTGTGACTAACAACCACCCCTTGGTTCCAGAGAAAGCGGTCTTTAGTGGCAGGTGGTCCTTCGTTAGAGGTTTGCGCCGCACAACCATTATATGAATGTGAGACCGTCCGTGCCTGGCAAAGTGGTCTGTAGTACCAGGCTAGTTGCTAGTCACGGTGGTCTTTAGTTTTTTGAATTCTTCATTCTCAAGATGGCACCATCGCCAATAAGAGATACATTTATGAGAAGGTGTTAGTTACAGGTTTTACTCTACATGTATATGTACCGTACTGGCAATATATGTTGCCGCGTAACGCGTAACGCAGGGGGGTGCGGCGTAACGCGCGACCAGGCTAGTGCGACACATTTTCGTTGAGTTCGTAACGCGCGTCCGGCGGGGTGCGGCGATCTTTTCATTGCAGTTTGCACTGCAAAAAAAAGGCTGAAAACTGTGAAAGCACGTGTACCGCGTGGTGAAAAGTAGTTTTTGGAGGAAGCGCTCTTCCCCTATGTCACTTTCCTTTAAAAAAATTGATGATCTTTTTGTGAACAGATCACTCTGATAGTTAAAATATACAGTCTTCTATTGATATCGTTGTCGCCCTTTGCCGTCGGGTTTGTAACAGTTGGATAGCAACTGAATTTCTGTGCCTTCAATGTGGATGAAAAGAAAAAATGATGCGGCACAAGCAAAAAAATGATGGGGCAATAGCAAAAAGTGATGCGGCAATAGCAAAAAAAGGACTGCGGCAATATAGAAACCTGTGTAACGGCTCCTGTGCGACTTTGCATGTAACGCCCTGCGTGCGGCAAACATGTGCCAATGTAACGCTTCATGGCCTCACTGCGGCAACATATATTGCCAGTACGGTATATGTTTCAGTGGTAATATTACTACTCTTTTCAGTGGTAATATTACTACTCTTTTCAGTCTTTTGTCACTTTTGTTAAAAAATAGTGATGTCATATGCCATAATCTGTGGCATTTCCCCATCAAAAGGTATGTGGGATTTTTTTGGAAGAATTTGTAGCCAAGAGACCGTTTTTGAGTAGTGGTGTATAGCTGTGTGAAAATGTACGTGATTCGGAGTTACGGACGTTTCAAAGTTACTCGCGGTGCGCGGTCCCTAACCACCCGGATAAACGAGGTATGGATTTTTCTACATGAACTTGTTACCCTGTGTGCTCATTGTCTCTCCTTTTATCCATCCAGAAATTGACAGCGTTCAGCGCAGTACAGAGCCGTGGGTCTTAGCATATGTCAACCAGTTGCTATCTACGCTTCTTGTCGTGCCGGTACGTCCTGCACTGCTGTTCTGCCTGTCACAAAGCGCTCCTGGCTTCCCATGGTTTCCCTGTGGTATCTCTGCGATTTCTCTGTGGTTTTTCTGCCAGTTCCCCGTGGTTTTCTGTGGTTTGTGGATTCTCTGAAGATTCTCTGTAATTTTCCCACAGTTTTTTTTCTGTTTGTGTATTCTCTGTGGATTCGCTGCAATTTCCCCACGGTTTTTTCTGTGGTTTATGGATTCTCTGAAGATTCTCTGTAACTTCCCGATGGATTTTCTGTGCTTTGTGCATTCTCTGATGATTCTCTGCAGTATCTTTGAGTAAGTTTAGTAGTTTAGTTTGATAGACTTTGTGTGAAAAATATTTCTTTCGAACTTTCTGGACACTTGCTGCTGCTGTTTCGATATCGGGTCTCCTTCTGCTGTTGTTGCTGTTGCTCCGTGTGTAGGATCATCCAGAGCGTGAGCCATTGTGGATTCTCCGGGGCCTGATGAATGTCGTGCGGGAATACGCATGGTGAGTTGGACCTGCCAACACTCGGCTGCGAAATGATGCAAGGCGCAAACTTGAGTGACGCGATTGGATTAGACCGTATCAATTTGAGTGAAATGTGTTGGGCAAAACAGCAATAGTATCTATGTGTGGGTGTATCTGTGTGTGTGTGTGTGTGTGTGTGTGTGTGTGTGTGTGTGTGTGTGTGTGTGTGTGTGTGTGTGTGTGTGTGTGTGTGTCCCATATGGTGCAGTGGTATGTGCAGCGATTTCCAATCGATATGTTGCGGGTTCGATTCCCGACAATTATGGTCACACACGTCTTTCTTCTCTTTCTCAGACTCTTCCTGACTTTTCTTTCATTCTTCTGGGTGGTTACCGACAGCCAGTGCATGCCGGAGTATGTGGTGTGATGTGTGTGCGGGAAAAAAAAAGAAGTAAAAAAAAGACCAAAAAGTAGGGATTCACTGGCCAGAAAAAGCCACTTCATAGCTGTGTGGTGTAGACCAGGCTGAATAGTGGCGGCCAATTCTTCAGCCTTGCAAGCTGTTGAATGGTGCAATCCCAGCTCAAGTTGCTATGGCTTCTGCTGTAGCATCGCTATCATCGCCTCCGGCGATGGGCGTCCAATGGTCCAATGGTGTGTGTGTGTGCGTGTGTGTGTGTGTGTGTGTGTGTGTGTGTGTGTGTGTGCACATGCGCGCACGTGTGTGTGTGTGTGTGTGTTTGTGTGTGTGTGTTTGTGTGTGTGTGTTTGTGTGTGTGTGTGTTTGTGTGTGTGTGTTTGTGTGTGTGTGTGTTTGTGTGTGTGTTTGTGTGTGTGTGTTTGTGTGTGTGTTTGTGTGGGTGTGTTTGTGTGTGTGTTTGTGTGGGTGTGTGGGTGGGTGTGTGTGTTTGTATGGGTGTGGGTGTGTATATGTGCACTTCCATTATACCATCTTGACAGGGACGAGCAATCCGACGCCAAGGCTCAAATCTCCCTCAACATCTTGTCACTGTTGTGTGCAGCTAGTCAGGTAAGTCAGTGTGGTTGCTATCCTTTCTGTGTGCTGAAAGGCAGGTAAGTCAGTGTGGTTGCTATCCTTTCTGTATGCTGAAAGGCAGGCACCGTAGAATCTCATTAAAAGAGGAACACTGACATGTCAAACTTCCGCAAGTAGTGTTCATGACGGTTTACCTCTGTTATGACAAACCGTAGTAATTCCGTTGGTCCGTTTGTGTGTGTCAAAAGAGGTTTGACTGTATGTTTGAGACTACTCATGATCAACAGCTAATGCACCGGGGAGTCACAGCGTGTAGTAAGACGACACAAGACCGTACTACAGTAAAACCATGTGTGAGTTTCAACTCCATATATGAACGTTCTACCTGAGTCGTACTCACTGCACGTTGCGATGGTGATTAGTACTGATTACACCCTCGACCTGCTGACCCCAAGCGTGTCTTGAACCAACTATGCTATAATGCCAGCGGGCATAAATCAGCCCTGCCGCAAACGAGCCTGGAAAGGCTGGAAACTTATGTGATTCAACTTCCACTCCACTGTTTGAATTTGTTTCCTCTGCGTTTGTGTACGCACGTGCACGTGTTTGTGTTTGTACATGTGTGTTTGTTTGACCAGGACGAGTATAGCTACACTATCAAGAAAGGTGAGACATACTGAACACTGGCTCACTTTACAATTGCTCTGAATAAGGATCGGCCATAAATTTCAAAGCCTGTTGTTTGCAGAATCACCACTGACACCTTGAGTACATAAACCCTGCAACTCGGGCAGAATGACTCCGCGCCAAAGTTATTTTGTGAAGGTATCCGTGATTCACCATTGCTACACGACACACCGGTTTGCATCTGGCCATTTTAATGTGTCACCGAGGTAGTTTCTGCTGCGCATTGCTGCTTGTCGTACAGAAGGTGGAAATGCACGCGCATTCGCCTTTATTACCTTCGTGCGACGGTGACTTGGTCATGAACCTTGGCTATGGTATGATGCCATATTATTATCCTGTGAGGCTACTACGCATGATGAGTTATTTGGTATTATTAGGCAGCTCTGGAAAACGGGTTGCGTTCTCATTCCTACTCACTGCAAGCATTGCCCGCCACAGATGAAATTTCTATACGAATGTCCATGTTTGTAATGTGTATGAAGAAATATCGTTTCGCTTTTCGATGTTCGTCTGTGTGCGTGCGCGCTTGTGTGTGTGTGTGTGTGTGTGTATCTGTGTGTCTGTGTGTGCATGCATGTGTGTGTTTGTGTGTCTGTGTGTGTGTATGTGTGCGCGTGTATGCGTGTGTGTGCGTATGCATATTTTGTCTCTTACGGACAGTGGAGAGCAATGACCAGTTGTACGCTGCAGACCGGAAGTTCATCGAGGCACTTTCCGAGATTATCAACGGTGTGATTGACGAATTGTTTGACATCTTGAAGCAGCTTGGCAGTCGTAAAGAGGTGAGTTAGCTTGGCGCTGGCTTCTAAAGTGTGTGCAGGTGTGTGTCTGGGTGTGTGCTCGCACGTTTGTGTGCGTTTGCGTGTGTGTGGGTGTGTGTGTGTCCACGCATGCATGTAAGTGTACGTGCACCAGGTTCGGATTAGGGTACTAGTAAGCAGTGACCGGGAATAAGTATGGATTTCAACCCCCATCGGTATCTTTTTTTAATATACATGTACTTGAATTTTATAGTTGAATATGAAAAAAAATGAATTCCCCTCTCCTGGCCTGGTGCTACCCACAGTCCCACATATCCGGGGATTTCCCCCTTTCCCAGTGGGACCCACCTATCCGGGGATTTCCCCCTCTCCCAGTAGCACCCACTTATCTGGGGGTTCCCTCTCCCAGTGAGACTCATAAGCAGGGATTTCTTCCTCTCCCAATGGGACCTACATGTCCAGGATATTCACAGACTCCTCTCCAGCAAGACCCATATAGCTCGTTTTTCCCCTCTTGGGTGGGACCCTTTGTAGCAGGCGCCTAGGCATTGTACCCTCTCCCAGTGAGACCCACATAGCAGGGACTTCCCCCTCTCCCAGTAGGACCCGCATATCTGGGGTTTCTCTTCTCCCAGTGGGATCCACATAGCTGGGATTTCCCCTCTCTGAGTGGGATCCACATAGCTGGGATTTCCCCTCTCTGAGTGGGATCCACATAGCTGGGATTTCCCCTCTCTGAGTGGGATGTACATAGCTGGGATTTCCCCTCTCTGAGTGAGACGCTTGCAGCAGCGACTGTACCATCTCTCCTTATATGTTGGATCTATTCAGCGATGATTTCCGAGTTTGTGTGTGTGCACGCGTGTGTGTGTGTGTGTGTGTGTGTGTGTGTGTGTGTGCGTGTGTGCGTATGTTCACGTTTGTGCATGTGTTCTTGTGTGTGCACATGTGCACGTGTGTGTGTGCACGTGTGTGTGCACGTGTGCTCTTCTCCTTGCAGACAATCCCGAAACAAGCCGCCCTTGCTTTGCAGCTTGTCAAGATGTAAGTAATAGTGTTACTAGAATACTGTCGGGCGCCGAAGGACGACCAGGCTAGGATTTCCCCATGCACACCATATCAATGTACAGTCAACTTTGCGTATAACGACACTCGGTGGGGCATCAGAAAAGTGTCCTTATTCGCGAAGTCTCCTTACACCCGAAGTCTCACTATATGTTTACAGATAGAATGGACTTTGCTCTGGGCATGGAAATTCTGTCGTTATTCGCGAATTGTCGTTATATCCGCAGTCGTTAATAGCGAAGTTGAGTGTATACCCGGCGACTCAACTGTGCATAGACTGTACTACGCTCATACCTCGTTTAGCCTGACGGTATGAAATGTCCCTAACTCGGAATGACATGAATTTTTATGGGGAAAGGCCATAGATATGGGATATGTGTGATTGGACTCAAGCGGAGAGCCAAGGATGAAATTAGTTAGGTGTAGAACGTCGCTATCGTCGGTCAGTGTCGTGCAATGTTATCGCGTGAGCTGATTGTTTAGCAACTGGTGGTGTTAGTGGACATTATACCGTAACTTGTAGTTCCTTGGTCCTCATTTCTTCTTATTATGAGATATGACGTCACTATTTCCCCAAAGGTGACAAAAAAGTAGTAATATTTCCACAATGACAGTTTTCACCTACGTTTGTACACGTAGCTACTCAATCTGCGGACAGAGCTGCTTCGTCCTTTGTGGACTCTTCAGCGCAGCGCAGAGAAAATGAGGCCGAACCTGAAAGCAATGAAAATACTATTTTCCAAGGCCAGGTTTAGGCCCCTTGCACACTACGTACAAGTAAAAAGTTGCTTTTTAGCGTATGCGTCATTTTCAAGCAAGTCCCGATCAGTTCCATTGCACACTTGAAAAGACATTTTCGTTTTAATAAAATACTCATAAAATTTTCTATGGCAGCTGCCGCCTCACCGGTGCTGCATGGAAATAGTGCGGGAAATTTTAAAAAAATTTAAACTTTTCTCTCCGAGCTTGGTCTGCAGAAATGTTTGTCGAGTGTTGGTGAAATGCTATCACTTCGACATGGATCTGCGACTTCCCATCGAATGCCATGTCCAGGCCAACACTCCTAGCATACAGATTGAGGTCTTCAGCGATCTCTTTCTCCTTCTGTGACCTCTTCTTCATCGTTCCACTTTTCTCCCGCTGGTAGTGTGCCCACAGCTCGATCAACTTCCCCTCCATCTCGTCATTGAACACAGCTTTCGGCATGCTGAACTTCATCTTCTCAAACTAGCTTCAACGCGACAGAAGGAAACAAACAACGTGCAACTACTCAAAACAAGGAACAAATCGAAAGGAAAAAAGAGCTGACGACAAGAGTCAAGAAGTCTCACGGAAGGACAGGTGCAAAGCAAACTACGGTCCAGAAATGCAAATAGAACATAAACGCGCCTTTGTATACCCGTCTGGAGTTTGCTGAATACGTTTGCGCAACATTTTAGGTTTCCCGCGAAAAGGAGACCGTTTGCATGGTAACTTTTACAGGAACGCAACAAAAATGGGATTTTCTATGTAGTGTGCAAGGGGCCTTAAACCATGCCCGAACTTCCCTTGCTAGATTTCTCAAACTGTCAAGTCAGTGAGCTCTGGGTAACACAAACAGCAAAGACGAATGTACACAAGTCTTGATCTGTTTATGTGTTTGATGCTTGCACACATGGATGTGTTTGTGTTTATGTGTTGATATGTTGGATGCTTGCACACATGGATGTGTTTGTGTTTATGTGTGGATGTGTTTGATGCTTGCACACATGGATGTGTATGTGTTTATGCGTGTAGAATGCTTGCACACATGGATGTACGAGATCAAGGCACAGGGCAATTGATCATGAAGTTGTGGAATCTTGCCAGCAAAACCGGCGCAGCTAGCAGGAAAACAATGGTAGGTGACTTGTGCTATGGAGAATGTGCCTTTGTATGTGTTTGAGACAGACAGACAGACAGAGACCGAGAGCGCGTATGTGTGTGTATGTGTGTGTGTGTGTGTATGCGCGTGTGTGCGTGTGTATGTGTGCGCGTGTGTGTGTGTGAAGAAAACCTATAAGCCCATTGCGAAATGTAGAAGGTATGAGTGATGCATGTGAGTGCGCTGGGATCAGCAATATACTGTTCAACACCCCAGACGACCACACCCAGGTGGCTGTGTGGGGTGTTCGTGGCACAAATTACGTCATTGCGCAATGGGCTTACTAGAGCTGTTTGTATGCACAGTGCTACTGTTCTCTGAAATCAGATCACGTGACGTAAGTCTAGTATAGCCTCTCTGCTGGGCCAGTACAGTCAGTGGTGGAAGGTGATTTCTCAGTTTTCTGCTAATGTTTACCTGCGCACACATTGTACTTACAAACAGGTTTCACTAGTGTAAGCCTAGGCTGTGCACGGTGTTAGACGCGGTTAGACGGTGTGTGTATGTGTGTGTGTGTGTGTGTGTGTGTGTGTGTGTGTGTGTGTGTGTGTGTGTGTGTGTTCATTCTCCTGGGTGGTTACCAACAGCCAGTGTATGCCGGAGTATGTGGTGTGGTGTGCACGGCTGTCAAGAAGCGGCAACTTAGAAAGATGGCGTCGGTTCGAGATGGCATGGTAACCGCGCACGTGCCGTGGTACATGGTCCGTGACTTGCTCATGTATGCACGCAAATGCAAGTCACAAACTCTTGCATTTTGGAGAAAATATCTTCGACTCTCTTTGGAGGTTGGCGAGGTTTGCCTAATCTTTACTTGATTGCGATGCCGGTATGTCCTCTCAATAATTAGAACAAAGAGAGCTGATGATCGCTTCATTGCTGAGCAGAAGTAACAATCAACTCTCCTCATGTCCTCAGTGCCAAAGGCAGACGACTGCAATTCCACACCGCTCATTTCACGATGATGGAAACAATAATCGTGTACTAGTACACACTTGGACCATTTGGTCATCCCTGTTCTAGCCGCTAGTCCGTCCAGCAAGCAGATATTGACTATTACGATAAGTACAACTGCGTGAACGAGGGCTCACCCAGCAAATTCAATTCAAGACGTGACTCCAGTCAAGAATTAGGGTCTTTACTCGAGAACTTCACAAATACAGGTCAAGGCACCCCACAAAAACTGATAGATGGCACGAACGAAAGACAAATAGGCTAGACAAAGTGTCCCAAGTGATTGAAAACAGCAGATCTACCAAATAAGACAGCTACATGTGCCTAAACAACGATTCCCATACAGTAGAGAGTAGTATCAGGCAGAATGAAAGCCTTGGAAGTGCACAAATACAGCCACGACCGCCACAAAAATTGGACGACCGCCACAAAAAAATTCTCATTGCTCTGCCTCCTTGAAGGGTGAAAGTTACCAGTTATCCTATAGTGATGTCAGTTTATGCCTGTTGGAACCCCCCACAGCCCGCACGAAATACCTTTCAAATAATTCCAGGATGCAATTGCAGCTCCAGACAGGAGGAAGAAGAACACCGTGAAAAATAACGGCAAAGATGCCCAAACTCTCGGGAAACGGCTGAAGTCTTCCTGAAGATGTTAACATTGAATAGCCATCGATTACCAGCGTGGTTTGGTGACTTTAGAACTGTTTTGAGACTTAGAACGAAGCGATATCTCAAATTTGATGGAATTGTTACCTGTCAAATGCGTGGGCGAGCAGGCCAGCTGACTGGTTATGCATGAACATGCATAAGCATGCATTGATTTTTCATGGTTCACGTGCAGAAAACTAAGTTGCCGCGATCCAAGTGCAGCTAACAGCCGTGTGTGTGTGCGTAAAAAAATGGAAAAATGAAAAATAGGGATTCTCTGGCCAGAAAAAGTCACTTCAAATGTGTGGTGGATACCAGGCTAAAAATAGTGGCGGTCAATTCATCAGCCTTGCAAGCTGTTGAATGGTGTAATCCGAGCACAAGTTGCTATGTCTAACATAGCTGTTCGCTATCATCGCTTCTGCGATGGGCATGTCTGAGGTCTGAGGTGTGTGTGTGTGTGTGTGTGTGTGTGTGTGTGTGTGTGTGTGTGTGTGTGTGTGTGTGTGTGTGTGTGTGTGTGTGTGTGTGTGTGTGTCCCATATGGTGCAGTGGTATGTGCAGCGATTTCCAATCGATAGGTTGCGGGTTCGATTCCCGACGATTATGGTCACACACGTCTTTCTTCTCTTTCTCAGACTCTTCCTGACTTTTCTTTCATTCTCCTGGGTGGTTACCAACAGCCAGTGTATGCCGGAGTATGTGGTGTGGTGTGTGTGTAGAAAAAGAAAAAAAATAGAAAAAATAGAAAAAATGGAAAAATGAAAAATAGGGATTCACTGGCCAGAAAAAGTCACTTCAAACAGCTGTGTGGTGGATACCAGGCTAAAAATAGTGGCGGTCAATTCATCAGCCTTGCAAGCTGTTGAATGGTGTAATCCCAGCACAAGTTGCTATGTCTAACATAGCTGTTCGCTATCATCGCTCCCGCGATGGGCATGTCTGAGGTCTAAAGTCTGAGGTGTGTGTGTGTGTGTGTGTGTGGGTGTGTGTGGGTGGGTGGGTGCGTGTGTGCGTGTGTGTGCGCGCGCGTGTGTGTGCGCGCATGTGTGTGTGCGCTTGCGTGTGTGTGGGTGTGTGTGTGGCCATTTCTGCACATTATTCTGTTCACAGGCACAAACGGCTGAGTATGCCAAGTCGTTGTGCGATCGGACTGGGTACGAGGTCTACGGCAACATCGCAACAAGAATCTCCGTCACCTAGCGGGCATTGCTGCCGTCCGTCCACATCCCACATAGCACTTTTCTCACTCCACCCACAGACACAGTGTTTGTTGTGTGTGGGTGGGTGTGTTGATAGCTAGGTAGTGTTTTTACTCTATTTCTGATTGCAATCAGTAACAGCCAGAGCATCAGCCCAAGGAGACACGGAGTACAGCAGGGCTGAGAACGTGTAGCAGCTAGGTCGTGTGCGGCGTTGCTTGTTTAACGGTACACAGGACACAGCCTGTGTGTGTGTGTGTGTGCGTGCGTGAGTGTGTATGTGTGTGTGTGTGTGTGTGGGTGGTGGGTGTGTGTGTGTGGGTGTGGGTGTGTGTGTGTCTCTCTCTCTCTCTATCTATCTATCTATCTGCCTTTCTCTCTTCCCCTCCGGTTTCAAATCAGATTAATTTCACATGCGTTATTTTTTGATCAATGTTGCTTGTTACCAATGCAAAATTTAGCTTATCTACATGACCTGTGTTCATTTGTTCAAAGTCATTCCGTATCCAAACCAAGTGAAGAAAAGTCATTTTTCCACAATACCCAGAGAACACAGGTCATGCGTATACAGTGTTAGAGTAGCAATATTACTACTTTGTGTGCACAAGCTGCGCTTAGATCCAGTGCGCAGAGGTTATTGTCATGGCTTCGTGTATGTGTGTATGTGTGTGTTTGTGTGTGTGTGTACACGTGTGTGTTTGTGTGCGTGTTTGTTTGTTGCTGGCTCGGCAAACTTCACATGTTTCTAATATCTTATGACGTAATTATGACTCACTGCATGCTGCTGCTGCTGCTGCTGCTGCTGGTGGTATTGTTATTTACTTGTGACCTGGTGCAGTTTGTTATGTTCATTATTTTCGTTATGCTGTTTGGTATGCAATTTCCGCTTTCATGTATCATACAATGTATCTATATCATTGCTACAATCTACTAGCATCTTTGACTGAATACCGTGAACGCCCACTACTACTATAGACGACATCTGTGTGTGTGTGTGTGTTTGTGTCGGTGTGTGTGTGTATGTGTGTGTGTGGGGGGGGGGGGGGGGGTACGTGTGTACTGTCCGGCCATGGACTGTTGAAGTATGAGACGTTTGTGGCGTTTAAAGCCCTGGCCTGTGTGTGTGCACATCGGCTGGCAACATACAATGTACATATGTATAGTGCTGCTCAACGGAATCAAGTACGCACCGGGCGTTGCACATCCATAATTATACCTAATCTTTCTCGTAACTCCGAGTTTCGTGTTGATAAACACTCGTCAGACGTCTGATTCGTGTTTATCAACACGAAACTCGGAGTTACGAGAAAGATTTTTGGTCTCTGTTGTTCTGCAGTACGCTCTGCCCATTTTGAGGTATTGAGCAGGGTGCCATATACATTATTATGGTGTGTGTAGGGCTCCCTGGTATTTAGCACTATTTGCAGCAAGGACTTTTAAAAGACACTCTGTAGGCAGCATCATTGTACATGTACAATGATGTGGATCTACTTCAGTGCATGTACCCATTGTTGTTGTTTTTTGTTTCGTCTTCGTTTTGTCTCCCCTTCTTCCGTAGGTATGTGCATCTGTGCAATGTGATAAAAAAATAAAAAATAAAGCTGTTTTTCCAGCCGCGCGTGCTACCCACAGTCACTGGGAACTAACCCCTTGTGCCTGGCCACAAGTTACACGAGTTAGTTACTTGTGGTCAGGCAAAAGGGGTACATGGTTGCAGCTAATGGGGTTTCTCTGCACTTGTGCCAGTGGTTCATGCGAGACTTATCCACTCACCTCCGCCGTTAGGCGCTGCATCTGCCACTAGGGTTTACCGGGTGTTAGCGGCCGCCACGAGTTCCCTTCCGGAACGGACACGATAATTTACTTTACTGGTTACCATGGTTACAGAGTAGACCTACGACTCGCACCTCCTTACTAGTATACGAGGTGAATTGCTATTTCTGGACATTGTACATTTCTGGACATTTCGAGTAAAATAATTTTTCGTCGCGTGTAGAGTCAAGTCAGTCAGGTTGATGAAGTTTTTTCTTGCCACTTCAGACGCTGTATAGTCTTGGACCTGTTGGCTGGAAGTGTGAAGAGGCCAACTGCAGTCCAGCAATAGAAAAAATAACAAAAATGGTGCAGTATAGGATGCCTTTTGACGCTATTTTACTTTCATGTCCAGAATTCCATACACTGAAATTTAGGCCAAAGAATTGGCCTGTCGAAAACGTCCTGCTATAAAGTCTCTGGGATCACAGCATGAGCAATTGTCACATATTTGGAAAGATGAAGGATTAGGCCATACAATAGATACAAAAAGATATGAAATATGTAAAACACACAGCCTGTGGGGCTCTATTTTATTTTCATGTCCAGAAATTGCTATTCACCTCGTGCTGTATGGGCTATGCAGCCTGCTTTGGATCTTAGCCTTAGCATGGCGTCAGTGTATACCTGGTATACCAGGGAGTCGTAAAATACCGGTATTTTACGACTCCCTGGATATACCCATTATGGCCATACCATGATCATGACATTGTGTTGTTGTTGTTGTTGTTTCTTTATTTTACTTCACCATATGAACAGGCAAGACTGCCTTCTCACCGGGGCTGTTGGCCCACGGCTCTCACAATATGATGAAAATGTTTAAAATGTGTATGAAGAAGAAAGGAACGGAAAAGAAGATGAAATGTAAGGAAAGAAAACAGTAGGTATTAATTTTATGAAGGGGGGGGGGGGTATGAAATGGGTATTATCATAGTTGATGAGAGAAGTATGATATACAATATTCTTGTTCTATAGACTATTTAGTACGGGCATTTCATGAGAGTCATGCATGGGCAAGGCAGGATTTGGACTAGGATAGAGGACAAGAACATAATTGATGAGCATCTGTTCAGGCAGAATCTGTGAAGAAGACATAGTAGGCACAACATCGGAGAGCTAGTTGACGAGGGAGATGAGGTCATAGCCAGACAGCAATGCTTGAAACGTGTGGCGTACGTCGCAAGCGCGAATATCAGCAGGGAGAGAGTTCCATGTGGTACTGCCAACAAAGGCGATAGAGCTACGGCCTGAGGGACCAGGTAGGAACGGCACTCTGAGCAGCTGGCTGACCTGTGTACTGGTATCGGATCCAACATGGCTAGAGAAAATTTCTTTCTATGGAGTATGGTATGGTTTCCAGCAGGGAGTCATTATTACTAGTAGTATACCGTACGACTCCCTGGTTTCCAGCCTGCCACGTACATGTATGATGATTACTGTACAATCATGTACAACTACATGTACATTGTATACATAATATTATAGGTGTGCTGGTAAATCCAACAATTTTGAAGCCAACATAAAAAAAGGAAGAAAAAGCCCCCCCCCCCCGCCCCCCCCCCCTTGGCTGCATTTTCTTGCATGTGTGCCTTTATAATAATAATCCATCACCATAGGTTCTGGTACTTCTGCATGACAGATACGTGTATGTACTTGACTGACAGGTACATGTACACGTACTTGAAATAGCTGTCAAAAGCCCAGAAAGTCGTTATTCAAGCAGTGAATATGACCTCGGGGCACTAAAAGCATGTCGCTATACGCGAATTGTCGTTATTCAGATAGTCGTTATATCCGAAGTTAAATGTATACAGTTAGATGGGACTTTGCTCTGGGCATGGAAATTCGGTCGTTATTCGCGAATTGTCGTTATATCCGCAGTCGTTATTAGCGAAGTTGACTGTACATGATACAGTACAGTTTCTTTGGTAATGGTGTTTCATTTACTTTTGTATTTTCAGTTCGTTTTCTTTGTATTTAACTCCTCATTGTTTTTTTACCAGGCGTGGGCCATCCCCTGACTTCATATAGGTGCCAAACATTTTACGTTTTTCATTTCTATTTTGAGAGTTTAATAAAAACATTTCACCACGGGCTTTATCGGCTCATCAAGGCCACCGCGGTGGACACTACAAACATCTCCGGAATATGTGCTGCGAGTTTGATCTCAGGAATGTTGTCACTGCTCCCACTCGTCATGGGCAGACCTGCATCGATTTGGTACTTGTTTCCACTGGAGTCCAGCTTACACAGACAGCAGTGCACCCTGTGGACGGTATCAGCGACCACGACCTAGTTATAACCCACCTAACATATCCAACCATGTCTACCTGTCCACTCTACACCAATATCAGGAAGCCGAGCGCCACAGAAATAGACCGGGACGCTCTATGCCGAACCGTGGACGAACAACTGACGTCATTCCCCCTTGCAACAGATGTAAATATCTTGGCGAACAGCCTAACAGCCGTCCTCACGTCAACTTACGACAAACTTTGCCCCGTCCGTCGCATCTGCGTACCATCCTTCAGCAAACCCAAACCTCAACCCTGGCTGACTCCTCACCTGCGATATCTTTTACAGCAGCGTAAGCATTTGCACAGAAAGGTTCGGTCACGTCCCTCTGATCAACAACTAATGCAACGGTACCGGGCAGTGAGAAGGGAAGGGACACTTCTGAACAGGCGCCTGAAGTCGGAGTTCCTAATGCAACAGTTCAGAAACATGAAGCGTGACCCCAGAGGCCAGTGGTGTCTCTTAAATAAGCTCTCTGGTCGAGCCACCACGAAATCCACCCCTGCAGCGCCACTTCCAGCACTCACTGCAACATTTGCGGCAGTTGTCCACGACCCAGCCAGGCCAGGAGTGTTGCAGATACCAGCCGACAGGGATCCGACAGCACCTAGCACCCTGACTGACTTCACCTTGGTCAACACTGAAACAGTTGAGGCTCTACTGACTACTCTAAACTCCCACAAGGCCGCGGGTTCGGATGGCATTCCTCCCTGCATCTTAAAGTCATGCAAAGCAAATATCACGGCCTCACTAACATCCATAATCAATCAGTCCCTACTTTCTGGCGTTTTTCCAGCCTCTTACAAGCATGCACACGTGTGCCCACTCTTCAAGTCCGGGGACAAACTTGCAGCCACCAACTACCGGCCAATATCTCTGCTGCCCGTTGCCTCCAAGATATTGGAGAAGGTTGTCCACCGGCAGATTACTGAATTCTTCCGTGACCACCCAGAGCTGTCCGCCTTGCCGCTGGAGCAGTTTGCGTACCGTCCAAAGCACAGTTGCGAAGATGCCCTCGCTGTTTCCATAGACAGGTGGACAAGAGCACTGGACAATGGCCAGCGATGCGCGATACTGTTCGCAGATATGAGCAAGGCTTTCGACCGTGTACAGCATCAACAACTGGTCAACGAGCTGGCTGACGTAGGGCTAGGCGGCTCGGTGCTGAAGTGGTTCGTGGACTATCTGTCCTCCAGAAGTCAACAAGTCGTGGTCAATGGGGAGCGTGGTGGGACTGTGCCCTGCACCAGGGGAGTTCCGCAAGGGTCCGTCCTTGGCCCCCTCCTCTTTTGCGTCTACATCCGCAAGGTTCCACAGATTGTTCGGAACAGTATTTCTCAGCTCTATGCCGATGACATCGCCTTTTTCGTCATTGGAACGGACCTCTCTGTCATGCTGCGAAAGCTTCAGGATGACCTTAGCGCTCTGGAGCTCTACCTTGATGACAAAGGACTTCTCATGAACCCTGACAAGACGCAGTTCCTGGTCCTTCGGCGCCCACGCCAACCTGTGCCGCATCTACCAATCCCCCTAGTTTGTAAAGGCAAGCCCCTCACCCCTGCAGCCACCGTGAAGTATCTCGGACTACTCATCGACGAGCATCTCACCTTCCAGCCGCAAGTCGAGAAGGTCTGCGGTGCGGTGTTCGGCAAGATTGCCGCCTTCAGACATGGCCGAAAAAACCTAACACCTGAAGCGAAGAGGACGTTCTATTTATCCATTGTGCAATCGACTCTCGACTATGCCAGTAACGCTTATCTGCACTGTCTCAGCGCCACCCTGTTCAATAAAATCGTGACGGTCAGTCACATAGCAATGAAGAAAGTTTTTGGGTTTGACCGTATGATGTCTACTGAAATTGTTCTCCGCAAATATCATCTCTATTCTTTTGAACAGCGCACAAATCTTAAACTCTATGTTTTCGTGTACCGCTGCTTGACCCCACATCTTGCTAGTCCCCTTCTCCAATCCTTGTTCCAGCTTAGGGCTGCTGTGCCTGGACACCAGGCTCGCACGCGCGGCCAGGCACAGCGCGCATTAGTTCTTCCGCCTGTTTCTACGCAATATGGCATGCGTTCTATTTCTTTCCTGGCGGCAGACAGATGGAATGCTCTTCCCACTGACTGCCGTCAGGCCCCGTCTCTTACTCTGTATGTAAACATGGTAAAAATTCACCTAGGGTTCCCAGTAAAAAGGCAACGCCTGTTGGGACTCCCCTAGTAAAATAATAAAATCTACTACTACTACTACTACTACTACCGCGGGAACGTCGCTCATTGGCTACAACCATAGAAACGGTACGGTAAAAACCTGAATATTATTTAAATTTTGAATAGGGCAATCTCCACAGCTACAGGCGCTAGGCCTAAAGCCTTTTTACAGGGTACCCTATAGTAGTACCGTAAAGTACCGCCAGAGCGCCCCACCATCTCATCCTTTCGTGGTCGTAGCGTGGAGGTGGTCTGCTGTCTGTAGGACCAGAGTGTAGGTCATACGACATGAACCTTGTACACATATTGCACGGTTTGCAGTCAATCCGTACCTTCGAGTGGACACAATCTACACACAAAAACCTGCCAAGTGTGACCTTAGTACACTAAGATTCTCACATCGTACACACTTCGTTGCACTCTGCCATACGATTTTCCTTTCTCTGGCTGTAAAATCAAGGTGGGGCGCTCTCGCGAGACGTGGCGCTCTGGCGCGATGCCAGCACAGTCATCAGCGCAGTGTCTACGACAGGTCGACAGCGTGTGCAACATGTTAACCCATTGAGGGCTACAGGGCCTTTCATCTGAGGCTCTGAAGAAAATGCTAAAAATAGGGCCAATGTAAAGCTCCACAACTTCATAGTCTAAGCAACTAGGTTGTTGAACTCTTGTGAAATGTTGACTAAGGCTATAATCGTAGATTCCGCTAGGACCCGCAGGGTCCGACGTGGAATCGGGGTTACACGAGGAGTGAAGGCGAAGAATGTGACAGTGTGTTTGGCCTCAAATCGCTCTAGTTTTCCATAAATTTCCAGCGGTTTAAAGATAAAAATGCAAATGCACGCCTTGATTGCACCTAGCACCTCTTGCTTTCTTTGGCCTTTTCTGAGCGACCAAAATGATAGTGCGATCAAGAGTAGTGACAGTGAGGGGTGGGCGACACCAGCACAATGGGCGGGAACACACTGTCACATTCTTCGCCTTCACTCCTCGTGTAACCCCGATTCCACGTCGGACCCTGCGGGTCCTAGCGGAATCTACGATTATACCTCGGAGCTTCGGCTTCGAATGTGACAGTGTGACTTTTAAAGTGATCCACCACCTCAACCAAGGCAAGGGTGTAGCCAAGCATTATGCGCGAAGGAGAAGTGCGCATGTGGAGTGAAGGAACAGGCATCTCGCAGAGTGCCTGATATACAGTAAAAAATGTCTCTATGTATCGAGGATACACCATATGTACAGGTGCCCTTCAAGTCGGAGACATGAAGGGAGAAAAGGGTGACAGTCTATTATTAAAAACGACTAGCACCGGACACAGATAATAATACTGCGACACCATGGCGAGGCTGTGTCAAAATATGGAATGTCACAGTACTCCTCGAGCCAGGAATGTGGACAAAGAAGTTTGTCCCTTGCAAACCAGGGAACCAGAACCATGTATCTACATACAGGTAAACCTGCCTGAACCGGACGCCCGTGGTGCAGCGGAAACTGGTCTGATATGACATTATTCCGCTTGACACAGGGATGCACGTTCGATCCACAGCCCTTTGGTGCAGGAACATATCCCGGTCAATACGGGATTCTGCTTGGTATAGGAGCAAGCAAACACAGGTAGAACTGTACTTGCGAAACAACAATATGAGCATGGCAGAACGGCATTAAGTTATGGGCGTGACTCTGGGCATGAAACAAAGCACTCGCCGGTGCTTGCAAAGCCACGAGACCATCGTTCATCACCAATGGACTAATGGTTAGAGTGTGACAAGGCCCCCAGACAGGGCCTGCCCACTGGCGTGACGGAAGCCACCATATCTACAATGACCGCACAGTCCACCGACATGGGTGGATGCGAGTTAGGCACAGACATTGGAAAGGCACTCCTGCTTTTCATGAAATTGCCCTGACCACACCAGGAAGGCACGACTCTGGGCAAGAAACAAAGCACTCGCTGGTGCTTGCAAATCCACGAGACCATCATCCATGGATAGTGGATGGATGGATAGAGTGGTTAGAGTGCGGCAAGGCACGCGACAGGGCCTGCCCACTGTAGAGACCATCGTCCATCGACAGTGGACGGATGGTTAGAGTGTAGCAAGGCACGCGACAGGGCCTGCCCACTGGTTCGACCATCGTCCATCCGCAGTGGATGGATGGTTAGAGTGGCTAGAGTGTGGCAAGGCACGCGACAGGGCCTGCTCACTGTAGACTATCGTCCATGGACGGTTGACGTATGGTGAGAGTGCGGCAAGGCACACGACAGGGCCTGCCCAGTGGTGTGACCATCGTCCATCGACAGTGGATGGATGGCTAGAGTGTGGCAAGGCACGCGACAGGGCCTGCCCACTGGTGAGACCGTCGTCCATCGACAGTGGACGGATGGTCTGAGTGTGGCAAGACACGCGACAGGGCCTGCCCACTGCCGTGACAGAAGCCGCCGCATATCCGCGTCGTCCATCGATGGGGTTGGATACCAGTTACTTGTAGGTACAGAGATTGGCAAGGCACTCGCCAGGGCCTGCCCAATGACGTGACGGAAGCCGTCTGTTGATGTTGCTACGCGCTAAGCGCAGAGCCTTGGCAAGGCACTCGAAAGAGCCTGCCGAACTCGTGAAGGCCGCCCTGACCCAACCGGGAAATCGTGACTCGGGGCATGAAACAAGGCACTCATCGGTGCTTGCAAACCCACGGAACCATCGCAGCGTCGCCATCAGCATTGGCCGCCGAAAAGGCCGAAATTTCCATATCGGCACAAACTAGTTACTTCAGCACTTACCTACACGGACAGCACGTCGATCCGGTAGGAACTCTTACTAGTCCTAGGCCTGGACTGCGAGCTTCAGCTTCGGAGTCATTAGTACACAACAGACACTGCCATAGCGGCAGTAGAAGACTGAAGTCTCAAGGATACTAGACAAAGGAAAAAGGTAACCTATCAGCAAAGAAGCGAAAGAAAAGGCCAAAGAAAGCAAGAGGTGCTGTAGGTGCAATCAAGGCGTGCATTTGCATTTTTATCTTTAAACCGCTGGAAATTTATGGAAAACGAGACTAGCGGCGATTTGAGGCCAAACACACTGTCACATTCGAAGCCGAAGCTCCGAGGTGTAATCATCACGCTGACCAACTCGATATAGTTCCCAGAAAGGGGAACAAAGTGCTATATGACACGTAAGTTCATCCAAATAATTGCGTAAAATACGAAAAAGTCGCCAATTTGATTTTAATGACCGGACGAAAAAGAAGAAAAAAAGTATCCAAGCGGGATTCGTACCCGCAACCTCTCGTACTGAATGCAGGAAATGTACCGCTCAACTCTGGGGTCTCTTTCAACCAGGGAGTAGTAAAATGTATTTAATTTTTACTACTCCCTGCTTTCAACCCTACGCTGGAACACGGAGCTTAGTACGGTAGGATAGCCTGTCAGCCCGAGTATATTCGGGCTCAGCGCCCTGACGTCATTCTGGATTCGCGTTGGCATCGCTTGAATGTTCAGAAACACACAAACTAGCCTTCGCTTCCGCAGGCCACCACTAATAATAGCACTATGCCTATGCCTTGCACACCTGAGTGGCGAATGCAGACCTCACAAGTGAGTCAGGGGAGAGTAGGTGAGTCTCTCAACCAATCGGGCGTGTAACGGCCCATAACTTAAAGGGGAAGTTAAGGCAAAAATTAAAATTTCACCAGTTGTAGTCTTCGGGGTGCTGAGTCGAATGGTCGTAGTCCGAGGAAGCTGAGACGCTCCCTTCCTACTTGAATCCCAATCGAACTCGCGCACTTCCACCGAAACTGGGTGACTGCGCCCTACTAGATGGGGATTTGTATGCAAAATGTCACTAAAAGCGCCATTTCGTTCTTATAAAAGCACGGATGACCGCGATTGGCCCATATGTTGTAGTCTTTTGGACGCTGAGTCGACTGGTTTTGGTCCGAAAAGGCTGCGATGCAGCGTTCCTCCTTTATTCCCAATCGAACATGGTTGAAGAAGCGGTCACGTGGTCCTGGGTGCCCAAATCACCTGGTCACCACGCCAGCAGGTGACAACTTTCACACCAAGGTTCAACTCGAGTTCAACTCGAGTGACAGGACTGCACCCAAAAAAGGTCAAACAGGCTAGTAAGTTGTACCCTGCAGGCACGGTGACCAGGTGACTGGTGTACGCAGGAGCACGTGACCGCTTCTTCAACCATGTTCGATTGGGAATAAAGGAGGAACGCTGCATCGCAGCCTTTTCCGACCAAAACCAGTCGACTCAGCGTCCAAAAGACTAAAACATATGGGCCAATCGCGGTCATCCGTGCTTTTATAAGAACGAAATGGCGCTTTTAGTGACATTTTGCATACAAATCCCCATCTCGTAGGGCGCAGTCACCCAGTTTCAGTGGAAGTGCGCGAGTTCGATTGGGATTCAAGTAGGAAGGGAGCGTCTCAGCTTCCTCGGACCACGACCATTCGACTCAGCACCCCGAAGACTACAACTGGTGAAATTTTAATTTTTGCCTTAAAGGGGAAGTTAAGGCAAAAATTAAAATTTCACCAGTTGTAGTCTTCGGGGTGCTGAGTCGAATGGTCGTGGTCCGAGGAAGCTGAGACGCTCCCTTCCTACTTGAATCCCAATCGAACTCGCGCACTTCCACCGAAACTGGGTGACTGCGCCCTACTAGATGGGGATTTGTATGCAAAATGTCACTAAAAGCGCCATTTCGTTCTTATAAAAGCACGGATGACCGCGATTGGCCCATATGTTGTAGTCTTTTGGACGCTGAGTCGACTGGTTTTGGTCCGAAAAGGCTGCGATGCAGCGTTCCTCCTTTATTCCCAATCGAACATGGTTGAACAAGCGGTCACGTGCTCCTGGGTGCCCAAATCACCTGGTCACCACGCCAGCAGGTGACAACTTTCACACCAAGGTTCAACTCGAGTTCAACTCGAGTGACAGGACTGCACCCAAAAAAGGTCAAACAGGCTAGTAAGTTGTACCCTGCAGGCACGGTGACCAGGTGACTGGTGTACGCAGGAGCACGTGACCACTTCTTCAACCATGTTCGATTGGGAATAAAGGAGGAACGCCGCATCGCAGCCTTTTCGGACCAAAACCAGTCGACTCAGCGTCCAAAAGACTACAACATATGGGCCAATCGCAGTCATCCGTGCTTTTATAAGAACGAAATGGCGCTTTTAGTGACATTTTGCATACAAATCCCCATCTAGTAGGGCGCAGTCACCCAGTTTCGGTGGAAGTGCGCGAGTTCGATTGGGATTCAAGTAGGAAGGGAGCGTCTCAGCTTCCTCGGACCACGACCATTCGACTCAGCACCCCGAAGACTACAACTGGTGAAATTTTAATTTTTGCCTTAACTTCCCCTTTAAAGGGGAAGTATACCCTAAAATCAAATTTTCACCAGTTGTAGTCTTCGGGGTGCTGAGTCGAATGGTCTTGGTCCGAGGAAGCTGCGACGCTCCCTTCCTACTTGAATCCCAATCGAACTCACGCACTTCCACCGAAACTGGGTGACTGCGCCCTACTAGATGGGGATTTGTATGCAAAATGTCACTAAAAGCGCCATTTCGTTCTTATAAAAGCACGGATGACCGCGATTGGCCCATATGTTGTAGTCTTTTGGACGCTGAGTCGACTGGTTTTGGTCCGAAAAGGCTGCGATGCAGCGTTCCTCCTTTATTCCCAATCGAACATGGTTGAACAAGCGGTCACGTGCTCCTGGGTGCCCAAATCACCTGGTCACCGCGCCAGCAGGCGACAACTTTCACACCAAGGTTCAACTCGAGTTCAACTCGAGTGACAGGACTGCACCCAAAAAAGGTCAAACAGGCTAGTAAGTTGTACCCTGCAGGCACGGTGACCAGGTGACTGGTGTACGCAGGAGCACGTGACCGCTTCTTCAACCATGTTCGATTGGGAATAAAGGAGGAACGCTGCATCGCAGCCTTTTCGGACCAAAACCAGTCGACTCAGCGTCCAAAAGACTACAACATATGGGCCAATCGCGGTCATCCGTGCTTTTATAAGAACGAAATGGCGCTTTTAGTGACATTTTGCATACAAATCCCCATCTAGTAGGGCGCAGTCACCCAGTTTCGGTGGAAGTGCGCGAGTTCGATTGGGATTCAAGTAGGAAGGGAGCGTCTCAGCTTCCTCGGACCAAGACCATTCGACTCAGCACCCCGAAGACTACAACTGGTGAAAATTTGATTTTAGGGTATACTTCCCCTTTACTTCCCCTTTAAGTAACATAGTTGCATAACCCTGTAAACCGTGCATCCTTGTTACCCTCACTCCGAGCTGTGAGTACCCAGTTGACCGTGGGTGTCGGCGCATGCGCGCAGTGGACCGTATGCGTGTTAAAACAAAATGGCGTCACGATTTATTGAAAGTGGTATAGTTGGTGGTACGAGTGTTCAAACCCATTTGAACTTCATACTGTTCGTCTTCTTTTTGACATGCTCTCTTTCCATCGTCCTTAGCTTTTGTTTGTTGAGAGCTGTTTTGGCTTTCTCCTATACCTCTGGGGGATGCCAAGTGATAGTTTTGAGAGGCTGATGATGGCTGTGAGCGAGAGTTTGCCGATCGGCGTCGTCCTCGCTATAGCAATGAAAATACTAGTTACTGCGCACCTGGCAGATATCACAACACGTCGGAGCGTCCAGGAGCAAAGGAATCTTGGGTTTTCACTGGAATCTAGTTCCTCCAGCATCGCGAGTGTAGCCCACCGTCGGTGAATGGCGGTCCAGAAAGGTCGAACCTGGTCTTCTGCAGCATCTCGCAGTCCTGCGAGGCACACTGAATACGCCTGTCATGTATTCTACAAATAAAAATCACGAAGTAGTGGACTTTATAGTGATGAGTCTATCCTGTATGCTGCAAAAGACGCAGGAAATGTCACTGGTGTCCGTACACTGGACACCAATATCATCCCAGTCTTCTCCTGCAGGATCTGTTTGACATTGACATACCGGTATGCAGTGGGTCGACATTGGCCTGGTTTGGCAGCTATCTGCCTGGGTGGATGTAGCAGGTTTGCATTGGCGCGTCGTCCAGTCCGACATTTTCTTGTAACTGTGGAGTACCGGCAGGGTTTGAGAGGTTGCTCGTGCTGTGAACACATCTCTACTGCCTGTCTCGTCCTGGAAGTGCCGTCTCGCCGCTTCCTTGCTCTACAGTCACGCCGTTATTTCGCTTTGTTTCGTGGTGCAGCTCAAAACCTGCCCAAACAACTGTGAGCTCGCAACATGGTATGGACAAATTGCGCCACTCATGCTGGTTAACTAAAACCGGGATAGTCGAGTAAGCGAGTTCATTCCCTGGGCCATGGCAAGATCTGTTCAGCGCGGGCTATTCCAACCTCCAAGTGCATAGTCACCGATCGATCCATGCGATGGTGGTTGACCTACAAAGAGCCAAGGTCTACGAGTACAGTCAGACCTCGCATAACCGCACACATCCGTTTTCCACAAAAATATCCGGATAGGCGATGGAACCGGATAATCGAACACACATACTATATGTAAGCATGGCATATGCTGTACATTTGTAACCAACTATTTTCTTCCGGATGGCGAGGGATCCGGATAAACGAGGACCGGATAAGCGAGGTCTGACTGTACTACTATTGGATGCTGTCTACATGCAGTCAACAAAATCAAAGTACCTCAGTATGCCCCAGAATAGGGCATGTGCATCTATAGCATGACACAACAGGGGTTCTGGCGGCACCTGTCAAACAAGCAACAGTCTGTCACTGAAGATAATTATTATGTTCACTGTTTAGACTGAGCACAATCAATGATGCCCAATCAATCTGCCCAATGTGTGTTCTGTTCCACCTAATTAGAACGTCCCATCGCATCAACCCTACTACACGCACATGCCGTCACTCTAGCATGACTTGTGTTATTATTGTTTATTTTGATTCGCACGATAAATAGAGCACAATAAACGTTAACTTGACCGAAGGATAAAGGCGACTGCAGATAGAGGAACACATCGAGGTACAGGTACCGGCATCAATACAGTATCAGAGAGAAACAAACAAACAAAAATGAGAGGTACGCAGAAAAACTCTCGTAAGCCCAAGGGGAAGTGGTTGATGAGGGATGAATGCACTCTCCACGCTCATCTACACTGTTCGTGGAAATGCACACATACATACAATAATATACAACATAGCAATAGCATGCACAGAACCGAACAATTTCATGTTCACACATGCAAGCACAGACCTGAACATTAGTACAGTCAGACCTCGCATAACCGCACACATCCGTTTTCCACAAAAATATCCGGATAGGCGATGGAACCGGATAATCGAACACACATACTATATGTAAGCATGGCATATGCTGTACATTTGTAACCAACTATTTTCTTCCGGATGGCGAGGGATCCGGATAAACGAGGACCGGATAAGCGAGGTCTGACTGTACCAAAAGCCGATACAGACAATATCCCCATACACACAGACGCACACACAACACACACAATGTCCCATGTATGCGCCCGTGGCGAGAAAAGCACGCAAATCTACAAATGCACTGGATGTGAACCCACAGATTTTCTCTTATAGCAACGATAGCGGATCTGATTTTGAATGAAACACACACACACACAATACAATCATTGAATGCCCATCCGCAGATGATGGCAGGTCCTGAAAGAACAGGCAGTGTTCCAGTAATGGGGAACAGAACTTCGAGTGGCGAGTAAGGTATACACACACACACGTGCGTGCGCGGGCACACACTAAAGTATTCAGAAATAGAATCGACATTGTAGTATTCATTGGTTGGGGAATGGAAAGGAAAATAAAACATTGCTGTAGGTTATTGTTGTAAGGACACTGGGAGCACAACAGAAAGGTAAGCAACTTGCTTTGAAGCAAAGAAAGTTATTATTTCACGGATCTCAGAAGGAAGGAACGTTCCAGAATGCTGCACTGGCAACAGGCGGCCTGCATGTGCGCGGCCCCTGCAGTCGGTCCAGCTGCCGGCCTTGCAGTGCTGAAAAGAATGTGCAGTACAGCATGTCACATAGTATCGCAGCCTGGACAAATAGGCGCTGGGAAGTCCTAGTTATGTGCTCACTTACACCACGATGCACCAATCTTCTGAGCTACTTTGGCAACAACTTTGTCCACTTGAGACTCCCATGGGCTGAGCCAGTTGTTGAGGGCTGCACCAAGGTGGACGGCAATGACCGCTGATGGCAAGGCAATCCATGACACACAGTCACTAGGGCATCGTCAACATGGCGCTGAGGCTGGATCGATAAAATCAACCTTTAGGCTGCCGCGGGGTTGACAACGAGGCCGCTGTATCGAAGCTAGTCAGTCAGCCTGGTCACCGCCATTGACGAACCAGTCGCCACCGCCAGCAGTGGCGGTAGGTTGTGACAAGTGTTGTGCAATATTGTCAGCAAATTCAGTACTGAGGATAAGATGAGTGACAAAGGGAAAGTTGTGTTTGATAATATTGAAGTGAACAGGGATGATCACAAACCCTGCGCGTACTCCACCGTGAGTTACAAGAAAATTCCGGACTGGACGACGAGCAAACGCCAACCTGCTACATCCAACCAGGCAGATACTATTACGATAGCTGCCAAGCCAGGTCAATGCCGACCTACTGCATAATGTCAATGTCAAACAGATCCTGCAGGAGAAGACTGGGGTGTTGGCGTCCAGCCTCGAGTCACTGAGTGTACAGACACCAGTCACATTTCCTGTGTCCTTTGCAGCATACAGGCTGAGACTAATCACTGTAGAGTCCACTGCATGAGTTTTATTTGTACAATACATGGCAGGCGTACACGGTGTGCCTCGCAGGACTGCGAGATGCTGCAGAAGACCAGGTTCGACCTTTCTGGACCGCCATTCACCGACGGTGGGCTACACGATGCTGGAGGAACTAGATTCCAGTGAAAACCCAAGATTCCTTTGCTCCTGGACGCTCCGACGTGTTGTGATATCTGCCAGGTGCGCAGTAACTAGTATTTTCATCGCTACAGCGAGGACGACGCCGATCGGCAAACCCTCGCTCACAGCCATCACCAGCCTCTCAAAACCATCACTTGGCATCCCCCAGAGGTACAGGAGAAAGCCAAAACAGCTCACAACAAACAAAAGCTAAGGACGATGGAAAGAGAGCATGTCAAAAAGAAGACGAACAGTATGAAGTTCAAATGGTTTTGAACACTCGTACCACCAACTATACCACTTTCAATAAATCGTGACGCCATTTTGTTTTAACATGAATATCGCGGGTTCACCACGCGTAAAAAGTCTTTACTCACGTAAAAAGTCTTTACACGCTCCCTGCTACCAGCGCGGGTCTCGAACTCGGGACCTCATGATTCGCAGGCAGGCCTGCAAACCAATCGGCCATATGCGTTGGTCATTCTGAATCCCGAATATATTCGGGCTCAGCAGGTTTATCAGCACTCCGTAGATCTACACTGCTGGCAACTGAAATCCGATCCCTTGAGCGGTGCGCTCACATCGCGAAGACCCAACACAGGATCGGTAAAACTACGAAACAGAGACCGCTATAGAAAGTTGACGCACCGCTAAGGCAAGGGGTCGGATTTCAGTTGCCAGTTCTGTACTAGTGTTTGCAGTGCAGTTGTTGAGTTGATAGACCTCTTCTTTCAGAACGACGATCGTTGTTGCATGACTCTCAGGACTTGAACCAGTATTGCACTGTTCTTCCTATTAATATTGTCGTTGTGCGCCTGCCATCCTATTGTCTGGGATGAGCAAGGTTTCGTTGGCCTCCGTTATCATTTGCCTTCTGGAGGTGTGTGAAATGGGAACGGACATGCTCAAAGTCCTCTTCTTTCTCTTTCTCGTTCACCAACTGGTAGTGCGTAGCGATGGGCGCAGGCTCTCCTCGTACACTAGAACTACCGACACTACTAGTATCACACCGGTACCGGCGCCCGCTGTTGTTGTATCGCCTGACGAGCAAGCCAGTGATAGGACAACATGCCAACCCACTAGTAGTTTTACTCACGCTGAGCATCGTCCGACATTACCGACTAGCAAAGCTGCTGCAACGACGTGTGAGCATCAAGGGCATTCACTGCAACTGCCAAGTGCCGTGCACACGTTCGTCTGCCGTCTGAAGGATCGGTACGGCAATGCGAAGGTAAATCTAGGACGGGGCATGTCGAAGCGGCCACATCGCATGCCCCTAGACGATGTATTTGTAAACCTAGTGGTAGTACCCAGTGAAAACTTGGAGTGCTTGAATAATGAGGATGGGTCACTGACTGAAATACACAAGTGCAAACATGTGTTTGCGTCGGCAGCGGGCAAAGCGGAAAGCGTGCAACTTGCAGATGTGTTTGAAGGGGAGGCGACGTCGCAAGAAGAAGGAGATGTTGATAGGACTAGTAACGGTGTTGACGTAAATGAAGGCGAGTCTGTGCGTGTTTTGGCAGCTGCGTGCGGCGGAGCAGGTAAAACAACCATATTCCTACTGAAAGGACCTATGGAATGGGCACGGGGATTGATCTGGAGAAAGTTGGCCATTGTAGGCGCCGCAGCACTTCGCGAAGCCAGCGTTCGTCGCGCTAAGAACATAATTGAACTGTTTAAACTGGAGAGTTTTGGCATATCGGATCATGCTGATCAAAAGGCTATATCTGATTTCATTTATGAGAATGCGCAGCATATTGGTTTGATTTTTGACGGCCTAGATGAAACTAGGTTAGGCGAGTGCAGTGATTTTGTTCAGAACATTATTCGCGGTGAGGAACTGAAAGGCATTAACTTACTACTTACGTCGAGGCATTCATCTGAAGTTGCCAAGCTGTCGTCGGCATGCCCATTCGATCGGAGACTTGAGGTAGTCGGTTTCACCGAGGAGAAGGTTCGCGAGTACGTGCACAAAGTCCTGTCAGCGGAAAAAGCGGAAGCGTTGCTTGAAAGGCTTGGGGATAACCCGCAACTGGAATCGCTCATGCAAACGCCCTTCTTCACTGCGTCCATATGTGAAGTGTTTGACAAACGCGGTGAAATTGCCGAGTCTCTCTCTGGCATCATGCTCTCCCTTGTACTGCATATGATTCAACAGCGAAGCGGTGGATTTCATCGTGACTGGAATTCACTGCCACGCACTGTACAAGAAGATATCTTGGAACTGGGCCATTTTGCACTCATCACACTAGCCCAGAAGAAGATCATTTTCGAAGAGAAGGATTTTGAAGAACACGGCGTGTCTGAAAAGTCTAGGCTACTCGGTCTACTGGTTACATGCGATAGTGGCTCGTCGCTGCCATGTGTGGATCAGTGGCAGTTTAGCCATCTGTCCGTTCAGGAATATCTTGCTGCTCGCTATATCCTGTCCACGTGTCCCACAGCATCAGATATACACTGGCTAGTCAGTCATCTAGGTGCAAACACAGGTCATCTCAGCACCTTTTGGTGTCTGCTTGCATCTGAGCTTTCAGATGAGTCGACTGAAGCCCTTATCCGGTCCATTCTAATCTACGATGAGGACAATGTGGAGGGACACGTGGGAGAGAATGCATCGAAATGCCTTTCCGGGTTTCTGCGTTCCAGTGAGCATGATGTGTTACAGGTGACGGAAGATTTGTGTTCATTCCTTGATGAACCGGCTATGACCAGTCTTGCTGGAGTTCTCTTGCATGACCTTCTTCCAACTACCGTTAATGCAGTGGATGAAGTACAAGCAACCATGTCACAGCGCCTCAGTGCAAGCAACGAGGACTTTGTTCATGCCATGTTACGACTGTGGATACGCAAAGTACCGCGTGCCAGCATCCGAATGCTGAGCAAGGCTCTTGAGTCTATCCACCCGGAACTCGCGCAAAGGCTTCGCTCTTCCGATATGAACCACTTTGATTACCACATTGACATTGAGGAGTGTGTGCCATGGTACGTGAACAGCGACCAACTTCTTCTTGCCTTCCGGGTTTTCACGGAGAGTCGGGCCCCAGGCAGGCAAGCAGATCGAGGGCCATCACCCAGTTTGGAATGCTATTTCGCAAAGCGCCATAATCTCGATTTGACAGGCTGTACACTAACAACACCCGACTGTTATACAGTCGGTATGGTACTAAGAGTACATAGCAGTATGATCGAGAAGTTCGGTATTTACTATTGTTTCATAGGAGACAGTGGTTATCAACAGCTCTCTCTTGGCTTAGCAGAATGTGATCACTTGAAGGTACTCAAAGTCGGTGAGAACTTGTTAACTGATCTACACGCTGCACACCTTGCACATGTCATTCAACGCAACAGCAACTACTTACAGAAGCTGCATCTCGACGGAAACAACTTCTCCAGCGCTGGTGTGGCTGAGCTACACCATGCAATAGGGAATTGTGCTAACCTCCATGTTCTACGGTCTGGTGGTGAGGAATGTGTGGATGTGGTTACCTATATCACCAGCTTTGCTCACATTCTACAGGCCTGTACTCAGTTAGTTAGATTGTACCTCTCCCACTTCAAACTAGGCGATAAAGGTCTCACAGTGCTTGCCCCATACCTGCATAAGCTGCAATTGCGTGTACTAGAGCTGGCTGATGTTGGACTAACAGCAACCAGTGCACCAACAGTCAACACCATCCTTGCTTCTCAGTGTCAATCTCTAGAGTATCTCTATCTTGATGGTAATAACCTAACAGATTCATTTCTTCTGGCCGTTGCTGATACTCTATGTCAGTGTAGGCATGTTACCGTTGTGCGCCTGAACAACACTGGTCTGACATCATCTAGTCTGGCTACACTGGCTACTATAGTACTCAATATGGGTGGTGTTGAGTATCTATACCTACGGGACAATGACTTCAGTCAAGGTGATGCCGCCGCTGCTGCCGATCAGCTCAGAGTAGCACTAGTGGAGAGTAGACACCAGACTAATAGGAGGTGTAACCTGTCCATGCCTGGTTGTCAGTCTGTACACGGGAGAATACAGGCAGTGCTTGATGCCATCAGTTATGAATATCTGCTCGTTGAAATTTGATCGGGACTGAACCCTGGGTCGAGTTTTTGTTCCATCATGCGTACCCATGCTTATGCCGTGTGCCCATGCTTTTGCTGTATACCCATGCTTTTGCTGTATACTAGTAGATCTACCCATGCTTATGCTGTATACCCATGCTTATGCTGTATGCCCATGCTTATGCTGTATACCCATGCTTATGCTGTATACCTATGCTTATGCTGTGTGCTCTACACATGTACATGTTGTACCTATGCTTATGCTGTGTGCACTACACATTCATGTGCTAATCGCATCTGTACATCATACTGCAGTGTAGATATTGAGAAGTAGTAATCTCACACCTGGTGACTGATAAAGAGTATTATTTTCATCACTGCATTTTCTCTACATTATGTCTTGAACACCGTGTGTATAATACTTTCCAACTCTATGTGCTGTATATACTAGATTTGACCCATTTCTTTTCCCAACGACTTGCAACCGGTTGTCACGACATTGCCAGCTTTGTTCACTACCATTTACATACAACCCATACTGTTCAGTTTACGGGTTTTTGGTTTATTACAGTTTTTGTGTTGATGCCAATTTTGGCTTAATTCCAGCTTTTGTGTTGATTTCAGTTTCGTGTTGAACCGAATTTTTGGGTTTTATTCCAGTTTTGGTTTGGTTTGATTCCAGTTTTTTTGTAGATTCCCATCTGTTGTTGGTTTTGATTCCAGTTTTGTTTTTTTCTGATTTGGGTTTTATTCTGGTTTTATTCCAGTTTTCGTTTTTTTTCTAGCTTTTGTTTAATTCTAGTTTTGGTTTGAACGTACCCGTACTGTTGTGTACTGGGAACGTCAGTCGTTAAGAACATTCTTACGAGTTTGTTCCGTCGACAAATATTTCTCTCTTTTGATTACCGGAATTATGTACCTGTGTCGTTTCATGGCGAAACGCGAAACATCGTAAATTGCCGCTCCCCGCACCTGAACCAGGCGTTGTAAACTTGTAGTTATTTGCATATACCTCCCTGGACCGGTCGGCCATGTTGAAGTACCATGTGATTTGTTTTTGAACTTTCAAAACAGTTTAGAAATACGCAACCCTGACTGCCGTCTTCTTCTTTTGCACTTTTACTCTGCTAGCCTGGGCATTTTCCTAATTCCTTCCGTTTTCCAATTCACACTGTGAATAATTTTGAATAATAACACAGTATATGAATACTCATTATGTGCTTGTCCGTGTCAGGGTGGGTTTTTCTATACGTCTGTGTGTTTCGAGGGGGGGGGGGGGGGGAGACTGAGAGAGGGTGTACACGTGTGTGTTGACTGTTGGGGGGGGGGGGGGTGCATAATTATGTGTGTGTGGGGGGGGGGGGGGGGTGCGTGCGTGAAACGAGAGCTGTAGTACTGTGCATGAGCGGGGTGGGTGTGCGTGCGCATCCTGGAATCGTAGCGTCCAGGGAGACGCCACGAGACCAAAGTACCCGAAACGAAATACCTTTCGACTCTGTCCAGTGATGGCATATGCAAGCCGGTATAACTCGGCACTGCCCCCACAGGTGACTGAGATGGCAGCAGTGGAGAAAAGCCGGCGTCGTTATGTGTTAAAGTCACCAGTGTAGTCTCCCTGTGCACTGTGGCTACTTGCGGTTAAACATCAATACAGATGCTTGCAGATACATGTAGGTTGATCTGCATGGGGTGATGGGGGGGGGGGGGGGGGGTGCTGGTTAAGTCGTTTGGGCATGTGTACTTGGAAAAGTGAGAGGGGGGGGGGGGGGTAGGGTCGTGTGGGCATGTGTACTTGGAAAAGTGAGAGGGGGGAGGGAGAGAGAGAGAGAGGTAGCTTACAGGAATGTATTGTCGTGCATGGAATGGGGGAGAGGGTTTGGGGGTTGTTTGCAGCCAGTACTTGCAGATGGTGCTTACAACTATGTGCCCGGAATGGGCGGGGGGGGGGGGGGGTACTTACGGGTTTAGGGTGCACGAGTGCATGAGGGGGGGTTCAAAGTAGTACAATCAAACCTCTTTAGGACGAACTTCAAGGGACCGACGGTATTTGTTCGCAATAACGGGAGTTCTTCTTATCCGTATGTCTTACCCAGTGAATACACAGTGATGAATCCAATAGTGCTTGGAATTCTATTTCTTCTTAATCAAAAGTTTGTCTTATCAGTGTTCTTCTTAACGAGGTTTCTCTGTATCAACCTTCCAAATATATTCACTAAAATGTTTTTGAACTCAACAACCCCATTGCAAGTGACAGATTGTACCCTCCACCCCTACCCCCCCCCCCCCCCCCACATTACCCTTCCTGCGAGCCCCTCCCTACAACCCCCCTCCCCCTACCCCAACCAATGGCGGAGTGCGGAACAGACCAATGGCGGAGTGCGGAACATACCAATGGCGGAGTGCGGAACAGACCAATGGCGGAGTGCGGAACAGACCAATGGCGGAGTGCGGAACAGACCAATGCCGGAGTGCGGAACAGACCAATGGCGGAGTGAGGAACAGAACAATGGCGGAGTGCGGAGCAGACCAATGCTGGGATGTAGCACGTGGATCAACACGTCAAACGAAAATTAGGTGAGAGGTGATAAGCGATGAGTGTTCTTCATGTTGTTTTCACTTCTTCTTCTCCTCCTGCTCCTCCTGCTCCTTCTAATGCTGCTCCTGCTACTGCTTCTACTGCTTCTGCTGCTGCTACTGCTGCTATGGCTGTTACTTCTGCTTTTGCTGCTGCAACTGCTGCTGCTGCTGCTGCTGTTGCTATGGCTGCTGCTGCTGTTGCTGTTGCTGCTGCTGCCACCGCTGCTGCCACCGCTGCTGCCACCGCTGCTGCCCCCGCTGCTGCCACCACTGCTGCCCCCGCTGCTGCCACCGCTGCTGCTGCCGCTGTTGCTGTTGCTGTCACCGCTGTTGCTTTTGCTGCTGCCGTTGCTGTTGCTGCCGCCACCTCTGCTGCTTTTCCTGCTGCTGTGGCTGTTATTGCTGCTGCTGCTGTTGCTTTTGCTGTTGCTGTTGCTTTTGCTGCAGTTACTTCTTCCGTTTGTTGCTGCTGCCACCGCTGTTGCTTTTGCTGTTGCTGTTGCTTTTGCTGCTGTTACTGCTTTCGTTTGTTGCTGCTGCCATCGCTGTTGCTTTTGCTGCTGCTGCTTCTGTTGCTGCTGCTGTTGCTTTCTCTTGGCTGCTGCTTTTGCTGCTGTTGCCATTGCTGTTGCTGCTTTTGCTGCTGCTGTGGTTGCTGTTGCTGCTGCTGTTGTTGTTGTTGCTGCTGTTGCCGCTGCTTTTGCTGCTGCTGCTGCTGCCGCCGCTGTTGCTGCTGCTGTTGCTGCTTCTGTTGCTGTTCTTCTTCTTTTGCTGTTGCTGCTGCTTTTGCTGCTGCTGTGACTGCTGCGGCTGCTACCACCGCTGTTGCTTTTTCTGCTGCTGCTGCTGTTGTTGCTGTTGCTTTTGCTGCTGCTGTTGCTGCTGCTGCTGTTGCTGTTCCTGCTGCCACTACTGCTGCTGCGACTACCGCTGCTGCTGCTGATGCCACCACTGCTGTTTTTGTTGTTGCTGTTGCTGCTGCTGTTGGTGCTGTTTGCGCTGCTTTTGCTGCTGCTGTTGGTGCTGTTGCGGCTGCTGCTGTGGCTGCTGCTGTGGCTGCTGCTGCTGTTTCTGCCGTCACCACCGCTGTTGCTTTTGCTGTTGCTGCTGCTTTTGCTACTGTTACTGCTTCCGTTTGTTGCTGCTGCCATTGCTGTTGCTTTTGCTGCTGCTGCTTCTGTTGCTGCTGCTGCTGTTGCTTTTTCTTGGCTGCTGCTTTTGCTGCTGTTGCCATTGCTGTTGCTGCTTTTGCTGCTGCTGTTTTTGCTGCTGCTGCTTTTGCTGCTGCTGCTTTTGCTGCTGCTGTGGTTGCTGTTGCTGCTCCTGCTGTTGTTGTTGTTGCTGCTGTTGCCGCTGCTTTTACTGCTGCTGCTGCTGCTGCCGCCGCTGTTGCTGCTGCTGCTGTTGTTGCTGTTGCTTTTGCTGTTGCTTTTGCTGCTGCTGTTGCTGCTGCTGCTGTTGCTGTTCCTGCTGCCACTACTGCTGCTGCCACTACCGCTGCTGCTGCTGCCACCACTGCTGTTTTTGTTGTTGCTGTTGCTGCTGCTGTTGGTGCTGTTTGCGCTGCTTTTGCTGCTGCTGTTGGTGCTGTTGCGGCTGCTGCTGTGGCTGCTGCTGTGGCTGCTGCTGTGGCTGCTGCTGCTGCTGTTTCTGCCGTCACCACCGCTGTTGCTTTTGCTGTTGCTGCTGCTTTTGCTGCTGCTGCTGCTGTTGTTGCTTTTGCTGCTGCTGTTGTTGCTACTGTCGCTGCTGTTGCTGCTGTTGCTGCTGTTGCTGGTGCTGTTGTTGCTGCTGTTGTGGTTGCTGTTGCTGCTGCTGTTGCTGTTGCTGCTGCCACTACTCGGCAGCGGCTGCTGCCACTACCGCTGCTGCTTTTACTGCTGCTGCCACCACTGCTGCTTTTGTTGTTGCTGTTGCTGCTGCTGTTGGTGCTGTTGCCGCTGCAGTCGCTGCTGTGGCTGCTGCTGCTGTGGCTACTGCTGTGGCTGCTGGTGCTGCTGCTGTGGCTGCTGGTGCTGGTGCTGTTGCTGCTGCTGCTGTTGCTGCTTTGGCTGCTGTTGCTGCTGTGGCTGCTGCTGCTGTGGCTGCTGCTGCTGTGGCTGCTGGTGCTGCTGCTGCTGGTGTTGGTGCTGTTTCTGCTGCTGCCGTTGCTGCTGTTTCTGCCGTCCCCACCGCTGTTGCTTTTGCTGTTGCTGTTGCGGCTGCTTTTGCTGCTGCTGCTGCTGTTGTTGCTTTTGCTGCTGCTGTTGCTGCTGCTGTTGCTGCTGTTGCTGGTGCTGTTGTTGCTGCTGCTGTTGCTGTTGCTGCTGCCACTACTCGGCAGCGGCTGCTGGCACTACCGCTGCTGCTTTTACTGCTGCTGCCACCACTGCTGCTTTTGTTGTTGCTGTTGTTGCTGCTGTTGCTGTTGCTGCTGTTGCTGCTGTTGCTGCTGTTGCTGCTGTTGCTGCTGCTGCTGTTGCTGCTGCTGTTGCTCCTGCTGCTGTTGCTGCTGTGGCTGCTGTTGCTGCTGTTTTTGCCATTGCTGCTGTTGCTGTTGCTGCTGCTCAGTGTTGCTGTTGCTGCTGTTGCTGCTGCTGCTGGTGCTGTTGCTGCTGTTTCTGCCGTCACCATCGCTGTTGCGCTTTGATACTGCTGTTGCTGCTGTTGTTGCTGCTGCTGCAGTTGCTGCTGCTGCTGCTGCTGCTGTTGCTGTTGCTGCTGCTGCTGTTGCTGCTGCTGCTGCAGTTGCTGCTGCTGCAGTTGCTGCTGCTGCAGTTGCTGCTGCTGTTGCTGCTGTTGCTGTTGCTGCTGTTGCTTCTGCTGTTGCTGTTGCTGCTGTTGCTGCTGCAACGGTTGCAGTTGCTGCTGTTGCAGTTGCTGCTTCTGTTGCCGCTGCCGCCGCGCCCGCTGGCACCGCCGCTGCTTCTGAAGACGTTGCAGCTGCTGTTTTTGCTGCTGCTGTCGCTGTTGCTGCTTCTTCTACAGCCGCTCTTTCCCCTCCTATTGGTACTGCGGCTGTCGTCGACGTCGTTGTTGCCACCATTGTTTGTGTAGTAGTTGTTTTCAGGTCTTCTGTACTTGCACATGCATTGAAACACAGCCGGCCCACTATTGGGGAAATGCTGCTGCTCAGCGGCTGCCGCCTCCTTTGAATATGCTGCTGCCTCCACTGGGCTGTAGTGCAGGTGTTGCGGCTGCAGCCACCCCTAATGCTCAGTGTTGCTGCTGCTGCTGCCATTGCAGGCAATTGTTCACGTAGACGTCGTTGGTGGTATGGAGCATAGTGTACCAGTTTATGCTGTGTATGCCGCAATGCATTACAGCTGCGTATTGCCTCTAGTAAGAGAGCCGGGAACAAGTCCAGTCCGCTAATTGCTTACGTCAACATCATTTCTGTGTCAGCATCAGCAATGCCCATGCATCACATCATCCTCTGCATGTTGTATTATGATGTAATGCATTACGTAGCCATGCAAGAGCATGCGCGAGATACGCATCTCGCAGCTGCCTACTTTCATGCAGCATCCTTTAGATGTCGTGGTTCTTATGATTTGCCTACAATGGCCAAGTGAGAATATAATCCTATCGTAAACAACTACGTAACTTGTTTACCCCGAAACATGGTGTCAGAAGTAAACTAAATAAACGCCCTAGAATTGTCGCAGTAGCGCCACCGGTGCAAGAGGTAAAATGGCAGAAGCAGCCGGATTTACCCCGCCGTCGATGGATTGGCAAGCCGCAGATTTACCTGATGAATTCGAGCGGTTCCAACAATACTGCCTTCTAGTTTTCCAAGGGCCCTTTTCCGACAAGTCCGACAAGGAAAAGGTCGCCTATGTCATGCTATGGATCGGGAGAACTGGTGTTGATGCTTTCAATAGTTTCGAGTGGGATAATGCAAGCGACAAATCCAAAGTAGCTGCCGTCTTCAAGAAATTTAACAAGCATTTGCAGCCACGGGTAAATGCACGACTGGCTCGGTTTGAGCTTCAGAAATACCGCCAGCAACCCGACGAGTCTGTAGATGATTTCTTTGCGAGGTGTAAGAAGAAGACGTCCAAGTGCAAGTTCAGGGACGCTCAGGAGACTAACGATCGCCTGATAGAACAGCTAATCGTGGGGACGAAGCACTCGAAAGTGCAAGAACGCCTGCTGGAGGGTGGTAGTGATTTGACTCTGGACGAAGCGCTTGACAAGGCCCGTACTTATGAAGCAACACAGCGCCACATGGAGCAGCTGTCCACTGCCACCAGCAGCAGCCGTCTACCTGAAACGGTTCACGCCATTTCCAAATCTGTGGGACACGCAGACTGCGGCAAATGTGGACGAACCCACCACCCAAGCAAGTGCCCAGCGCACGGCTCCACCTGCAACAAATGCGGGAAGGCGAATCACTGGGCAAACGTATGCCGTTCGCAGGGGAGAGACGAGGCACATGGAAGGGGCCAGCAACGCGGACGCTGGCGCCAGAGGAGCCCCAGCCCGCGGGAGCGCTACCCCCAGAGGAGCCCCAGCCCACGGAGACGCTTCGACGCACTGCATTTCGACGCCGTCATCATCGACAGCGTCGAGCGTCACCAACCGCCACTAGAGCGAGAGGTGTTCGCGACCCTCAATGTCAGCCTGGACAACACCAACAGACCGGCCACCTTGAGAGCCAAGGTGGATACGGGCGCCCAGGGCAATATATTGCCGCTGAGAGTGTTCTGCCAAATGTTTCCCCAGCACGTCGGACCAAACGGATACCCAAAGCCGAAGTCCGTGAAGCCGTCAAGTACCACCCTCACAGCGTACGGCGGATCCAAGATAAAGCAATGCGGAACCCGTCCTATTCCGTGCTCTTACGATGGCAAGAGTCAACTCGCTGACTTCTACATCACGGACTGCCCTGGCACTGCTATCATCGGCCTCCCGACAGCGACAGCCCTGCAGTTAGTCACGCTGAACTGCGCTGTCCAGGAGAAGCCAGCGAGCATCCGAGACAAGGACGACCTGATGAAGCAATACCCGAAGTGCTTCGATGGCATTGGGAAATTCCCAGGCAAGTACCACATCACAGTGGACCCCAACGTCGTCCCGGTTGTACACCCTCCACGCCACCTCCACGCCATCGCACTGAGAGACGAGATCAAGACGGAGCTGGAGGACATGATCCAGAACGGCATCATCACCAAGATCCAGGAAGGCGAACCAACAGCATGGGTGAACAGCCTCGTGTTCCGCCTCAAAGACAATGGCAAGCTACGCCTGTGCCTAGACCCCAAGGACCTCAATCACGCCATCCTGCGAGAGCACCACGTGGTCTCCACCATTGAGGAGATCACCCCGAAGTTGAGAGGTGCCAAAGTGTTCTCGATCGTCGACGTCAAATGTGGGTACTGGAATGTGGAGCTCGACGACGAATCCAGTTACCTCACCACCTTCAACACACCATTCGGGCGCTACAGATTCCTTCGCATGCCATTCGGCCTCAAGATGTCGCAAGATGTCTTCCAAGCAAGGATAGACCAGACGTTCGAAGGGTGCTCAGGCGTCACCGGCATCGCAGACGACATCGTCACATACGGGACGTCAGACGAGGACCATGATCTCAACATGCACCAGATGATGGTTCGCTGCGAACAATCTGGTCTCAAGTTGAACCCAGACAAATGCCGCATCAAAGAGGACAAGATCAAGTTCTTCGGCATCATCTGCAGCGCTGACGGAATACAGCCCGACCCGAAGAAGGTCTCAGCGCTGAAGCAGATGGAGCACCCCGAGAACGAGGACGAGCTCCAGACGTTCCTCGGGCTAGTCACGTACATGAGCCCGTTCATACCGAATGCCAGCACACTGACCGCGCACCTGCGTGAGCTGACCAAGCCAGATACACCGTTCGCCTGGACAGACAGCCACCAGCGCACCTTCGACAAGGTCAAGGCCGCCATTTCGACAGAGGTAACGCTCAGTTACTTTGACCCAGGCAAGGCAACGACACTACAAGTCGACGCTTCCATGAAAGGTCTCGGCGCCACTCTGCTGCAGGACGACAAGCCTGTTGCATTCGCCAGCAAGAAGCTTACCGAGACGGAGTCTCGCTACGCCAATATTGAGCGTGAGCTCTTAGCTGTCGTATACGGGTGTGAAAGATTCCACACCTACCTATTCGGTCAGTCATTCACAGTAGAATCCGACCACAAGCCGCTGGAGTCAATCAAGCTCAAGCACCTCCGCGCAGCCCCGCCGCGTCTACAGCGCATGCTGCTGAAGCTGCAGCCGTACGACATGACCATCAAGTACCGCCCCGGAAAGGACATTCCGATCGCAGACGCGCTATCCCGACTGTCGCCAGAGGAAACAGAGCCAATTGAGGACCTCGACGTCAGTGTACACGCCGTGTTCCCGCAATTCAGCGATGCAGCGATGACGAGGATCCGCGAGGAGTCGGCTAAAGACGCCGAGATGTCAGCACTGAAGGAGATGATCTTCAGTGGCTGGCCATCAGAGAGGAGCGCGGTGCCGGCAATTCTGCTCCCGTACTGGAATTTCCGCGACGAGATGAGCACCGAGGACGGTCTCATCCTGAAGAGCAGTCGCGTCCTGATTCCCCCGCCAATGAGGGGGGAAATCCTCAGCAAGCTGCACGCCAGCCACCAAGGCATAGAGAAGACCAAGCTGCGAGCCAGAACGTCCGTCTTCTGGAAGGACATCAACAAGGATATCGAAGCAACTGTCTCATCTTGCACGACGTGCCAGCGCCACCAGAGCAGTCAAGCCAAGGAACCACTGATGCAGCCCGATATTCCGCCAAGGGCATGGCACACCTTAGGCACGGACCTGTTCTACCTCGGCGGGTCAGAATACCTCATTGCCGCCGACTACTACTCCAAGTACTTTATCACCCGGAAGCTGCCTGCCGGACAAGCGACCAGCAGAGCCATCATCCAGCACCTCAAGGAGATTTTCGGTGAGCACGGCATCCCAGCCGTGCTGAAGTCGGACAACGGGCCGCAATACAGCAGCCATCTGTTCGCGGAGTTTGCTGCCGAATATGGATTCCGCCACAGTACGTCGTCGCCACATCACCCGCAGAGTAACGGGTTTATCGAATCGCAAGTCAAGATCGCTAAGAGAGCTCTCGAGAAGGCAAGGGAGAGCGGGACCGACCCGCACTTAGCACTGCTGTGCATTCGCGCCACCCCAGTGTGCCAGGGCTTACCGTCGCCGGCCGAGATGCTGTTCGGTCGTCAGGTACAGGACAACCTGCCTCGCAAACACCAGCGCGACACTCGGGACGAGGCCATCCGACAGAAGCTCGAGGAACGGCAGGACCAGCAGAAAGTACACCATGACCAGCGAGCGCAGTCTCTCCGCCCCCTAGTTCCTGGTCAGCACGTCGGCATCCGCAGCCCGACCACGCACCTGTGGGAACCTGGTATCGTAACCCAGTCTGTCAACGGGCCACGGTCATACATGGTGCAGCCTGACCATGGGACAGAAGTGCGGCGCAACCGTACCCACCTCAGAGAGAGGCGGGTCCACTTCCCGCCGGATGCCAGTCTCGCAGGCCCTCAGCCGTCGAGTGACGTGCTGTCGCCGTGGAGCGACGTTAGCCAGTCTCAGCCGCCGTCACCGTGTGACGTCAGCCAGCCTGCTGAACCTGCCACCCAGCTGTATCGAACGCGGTCTGGCCGCGCAGTCGCACCCAGGTCAATCCTGGATGTGTAGGGCCAGAGAGGCCTCATGGACCTGTTCGCTTATGTCACAGTAGCTGAGGTGCCACTGTTATATTGTACATAGAGCTATTGTTGGATACTATGTCTCTGTATTGTTAGCACGCCGTCGTGTGCCATTCATGATTGTTACCTTGTACATAGAGCTATTGTTGGATGTTATGTTCTATATTGTGAACACGCCGTCATATACGTACGGTATGTTATGTAGGTTGTTAAACTCCTTTATGACGAAGGGGATGTTGTATTATGATGTAATGCATTACGTAGCCATGCAAGAGCATGCGCGAGATACGCATCTCGCAGCTGCCTACTTTCATGCAGCATCCTTTAGATGTCGTGGTTCTTATGATTTGCCTACAATGGCCAAGTGGGAATATAATCCTATCGTAAACAACTACGTAACTTGTTTACCCCGAAACACTGCACAGACTGATGACATAATTATTATATTATAATAATTTTATAATAGCTATAAAGAGAACAAATTCTGCTGTCATCGCCACACTACAACAAAGTCATGAAGGTTTACCAAAATCGATTTTCTTGTCACAATCATCAGTGGAAAGCCGTGACTGAAGAATAACCAAGCCAAATCAATAATTTATCTACATTCAATAATGTGTTACGAGAACAAAACAAAGTGCTAAAAATAGAATGAGGGAAGGTGAGACAATAGAAGTAAAGTGAGAGCTAAGTGCAACAGGGGTGAGGAACTAATTGCAACGCTAGAACTATGTAGTGAGACAAACAATCATGCTGTGCACCTACGAAAACAATCTTAACGCAACTACATGTTTCTTCTGCTTACAAAGATCAGGCTTATGCAAACGAATACAAACAGCCTCAAGTACTTTCAACTTACTAGCGTACCGTGCACGACAAAGAACAGAAAAACTAAAATCATCATACACCTGCAGACACTTAGGGTGAGACAACAGATGAAGAAAAACGGCAGACTTCTTACGATCACAATCACCATCCGATTCCTCGTCTCCACCAACCGCAACCTCGTCCCCCGTCTCATCTTCCAACTCATCCTCAGTGTCGTCCTCCGTGTCATTCTCCTCATCACCACCGATCGGTCCCAGGCTCGCTTCACGTTGCTGAACCGCTGTTCGTTGACTCCTCCTTTGATCTTGATGGTAATTTGTTACCATTGTTGTTGTTGTCATTGTTGTTGTTCCTGTTGTTGCTAAATCTTCTGTTCCCAGTGTCTTCACCGGTGCTTGACATCCAGTACTGTAATAATTCATTGAATAATTAGCCGTTGATCGTCTAGGTCTTTGAATGTTGATCGTATTTTTTTTCTCTGTTGAATTCCGTTTCCTTCAGCCTTCTTTCTTCTTGTTCATGTTCAGTGCTTACCTCATCCATATTTGCCCGTTCCAGCGACACCACAGACTCAGCCCCAGCACTGCCGATGGCAGATGCAGGTGGCGGTTCTGGGGGAGGCAACGGCAACGATGGCGATGGGGGCATCACCATGATCACCTCGCCGCAGCGTCTACTTTGGTCTTGAGCTGGATGTTGTTGTGGTGTACTTTCTTGTGTTGTTATGGTGCATTGTGTTATAACGTTAGTGACAATGTGCACATTATCCATCTCCACGGCTCTCGATACGGGTAATGGAGGCACTATTGCCGTCGACGGCAATTGTGCTAACGATGGCTCTGATCGAGGGTTCTTAGGTGGCCTGCCGCGTTTGGGTAGCTATTATAAAATTGTTGTCTCCGCGTCGATTAATTATAATAATTATGTCTTCCAGATTCTACAATGATCACACAGCAATGACGCAACCAAGTCCATTTCCGCCGTTGGAAAAGGACTTGGTTACAGCTTAGGGCTGCTGTGCCTGGACACCAGGCTCGCACGCGCGGCCAGGCACAGCGCGCATTAGTTCTTCCGCCTGTTTCTACGCAATATGGCATGCGTTCTATTTCTTTCCTGGCGGCAGACAGATGGAATGCTCTTCCCACTGACTGCCGTCAGGCCCCGTCTCTTACTCTGTATGTAAACATGGTAAAAATTCACCTAGGGTTCCCAGTAAAAAGGCAATGCCTGTTGGGACTCCCCTAGTAAAATAATAAAATCTACTACTACTACTACTACTCCTACTACGTCATTGCTGTGTGATCATTGTATTACTGGCTCTGTCCACTGGAGACATAGAGCACTATACGCAGCCTGAGGACCTTAGACACCTATCATCCAGGTTTCAGATGGGTATGTTCCTGTGTATGTTGAGCAGACTCTGTACATGTACCAGGGAGAGTGAAGCTCCCGTAATCCGGGCAGGTTGGGAACTTGGGATCGAGCACTGCGGGCCGTACCTAGGAATTGCCCGTACCTAGGAATTGCCCGTACCTAGGAATTGCCCGTACCTAGGAATTGCCCGTACCTAGACCTGCAACTAACTTGGAATTGCCCGCACATCAGAACTAACATGCTTACTGTATATGTATGCAAGCAAACGTTTTTTATGCTACTCAATAATTTTTGGGGCTGTTCTTTTCTTTGAAAAGCCAATCTTAGTGATCATCTAGATGGGTCAGACAGGTTCCCGGTAGACGAGCATGCCTGGATTACAATTTGTAGGGGCGTCCGGATTAGGGGCGTCCGGATTAGGGGCGTCCGGATTAGGGGCGTCCGGATTAGGGGCGTCCGGATCTGGGGCGTCCGGATCTGGGGCGTCCGGATCTGGGGCGTCCGGATCAGGGGCGTCCGGATCAGGGGCGTCCGGATTAGGGGAGTGACCGGGAGTCCGGATTAGGGGCGTCCAGATTAGGGGAGTCCGGATTAGGAGCGTCCGAATTAGTGGAGTCTGGATCAGAGGCGTGCATGGATTAGGGGAGTTTTACAGTACTGATAATAGCAAGTGTGTACATGACAAGTACCTATATGGCAAGTGTGTACATATACAAAATGTTCATGATTTTCACCTACAGTCTAGCACAGAGTGGCTGACAGTGTATGCATGTTCTTTCTCCGACTCCATTTCTCTCCTGTCTATCAGACACAGGCATCGAGTTGATGACGCGTCAACGCCTGTAACCAGCGATGGCATGCTGTACGTGTGCAGCGTCATTCACGACGCTATTTAAAGGTCAGTGCTGGTCGCAGCAACTCTGTGCTCTCTGCTCTTATGTGAGGTGCAGTTTGTCCGCATCATTGCACTTACTTGTCTGTCTGTCTGTCTGTCTGTCTGTCGGTCGGTCGGTCTGTCTGTCTGTCGGTCCGTCCGTCCGTCCGTCCGTCCGTCCGTCCGTCTGTCTCTCACTCTCTCTCTCGCTCTCTCTCTCTCTCTCTCTCTCTCTCTTTCTTTCTTTCTCTCTCTCTTTCTTTCTCTCTCCTCTCTCCCTTCGGCTATTTTCGGCCTGGGGATCTTTAGCCTAAAATCTGTTGTGGCCAAAATGTTGTGTTGCAAGGTTCAGCGTGACCGTGTATGCAGGCAGCAGCAGGACAGGCTGAAATTTTGATGCGCCGAAATGTGTTTTAGCCTTGGGAGGCCGAAATTTCAACGCACCGAAAATTTGTAGACTTAAAAGCTGTGTTCCCAACTGGCGCGTGGACGTGGTACGCTTGCGGTTCATGCGTGCCCAGACGCGCGCTCAGGCTTTCACAAAAACAGCAATTCGACTTATTTTTAGGGCGTGCAGACGCCTTCGAGTACTGATTTGTTGACCCCGCCAGTCAAAGTGACCAGCATGTACGCTGGTACGCGCCTGATACGCGCTGAAAGTTCCAACATGTTGGGACTTCCATTTCGGCGTGTTTCCGTACGCATGGCACCCCAAAAGCCAGAAAAATACGCACAAACCACGTGTACACGCGCCAGTTGTGAACACAGATTTACAGTACCCGGGGGGGGGGGGGGGTCATCAGGGGGGGGGGGGGGGGGGGGATCATCAGGGGGGGGGGGGGGGGGTCAGAAACATCCAAGTGTATATTGGATGAGTTACCCATTACCAATACTCTAATGCCTCGCTGGTGGATTTGTTCTACCCTCACCATTTAGGATCTACATCTGACGCCTGATCATGGGCTGGCTTCCCACAGAAGGAGAACATGTGATTCTTCACCTGCCCTGTAGAGAGATCCCGTATTAGTTGATGTATTTTATATTTTATTGGCCATCCGTAAGGCCATGGTAAGAATTATCTTTGATTCTCAAGTACGCGCGCACCGATTTTTGGTGGCGCACCGACGATTTTTTATATTTCTATGCATGCATATGCGCGCATGAAAACGGTGAATGCGAAAGGCATGAATCAGGGAGTAGTAAAATACCGGTATTTTTCTACTCCCTGGCCTGAACATGTGTCATGTGACCATGCACATATGTGTGATCCGGATATCCCTATCTTTGGAAATAAAAACATTGTGGGAAATAAAATAAAAAATCGCTCGCTCACACCGATTTTCACAGGTTCATGACCTGAGAATCAACTTTATTTTTTTACCATGGCCTAAATACCGATATTTATTTAGAAACGAAAACTAGTCATTTTTTTTGATTCTCAAGTACGCGCGCACCGATTTTTGGTGGCGCACCGACGATTTTTTATATTTCTATGCATGCATATGCGCGCATGAAAACGGTGAATGCGAAAGGCATGAATCAGGGAGTAGTAAAATACCGGTATTTTTCTACTCCCTGGCCTGAACATGTGTCATGTGACCATGCACATATGTGTGATCCGGATATCCCTATCTTTGGAAATAAAAACATTGTGGGAAATAAAATAAAAAATCGCTCGCTCACACCGATTTTCACAGGTTCATGACCTGAGAATCAACTTTATTTTTTTACCATGGCCTAAATACCGATATTTATTTAGAAACGAAAACTAGTCCCCTCCCTGAGAAACGAACACATACTGAAGTACAAACGATGCATAGTATCGATCTTTTTTTCTTTTTTTCTGGACGTGCCCACACATAAAAACTGTGCATCGATATTTTTTCGAGAAACGAACACGCGCTCAACCCCCTCCCCCCGAAACGACTAGTTTTCGTTTCCAAACGAGAGAGCTTGGAAGCTCAGGGCCCTACGCTATGCTTTTTTGCCTTGATGACCTAGACAAAAAAAAGCATAGGGATGTTATAAATTCTTTAAAAATTCCTTTTTTTAAGACATAACCTGGGATTCGAACCCGCACTATCGCGCCCTGCATGCATCCCCCGGTCTTTAAAAAATTCCTTTTTTAAGACATAACCTGGGATTCGAACCCGCACTATCGCACCCTGCATGCATCCCCCGATACACTTCGCATAAATACTAATTCTTCCAAGTTGCTTCACATTATGATCTTGCATTTGAAAGCCCTATTTGAATATGCATTGTGGCCAGCCGTCTTTGATGGTACGGTACGGAAGGGATAGGTACGGGAGAGGTACGATCGAGGGTAATACGACACCGTCTCCCGTACCGTACCATCAAACACAGCTGGCCACATACAGCTGCCCGCAATATTCAAATAGGGCTTTCAAACGCAAGATCATAACGTGAAGCAACTTGGAAGAATGAGTATGAATGCGAAGTGTATGGGGGAATGCATGTAGGGCGATAGTGCGGGTTCGAATCCCAGGATATGCCTGAAAAATAGGAGAATTGAAAAATTTATAACATCCCTATGATTTTTTGCCGTCAGATACGGGATAGCGCCAGGCGTGACACAAACAAACAAACAAACACACAAACAAACAAATACCAAACGAGAGAGCTTGGAAGCTCAGGGCCCTGCGCTATGCTTTGTTGCCTAGCTCATCGTGCATGTTGTTAGAACTGGTGGAAATGCTTTTTCCTTTGATTAGCTTCATCATTGTATTGCCAAAACGTTTCAATGAGATACTGAAGTAACGTCTTCTGCATAGCTTCGGGACCGGCGCTGACTCTGCCTATCACGGGCGTTCTGCAGTCGATGACGTTTCCTGGGACCGGCGCTGACTCTGCCGATCACGGGCGTTTATCTTCTTATTATTATTATACTGGCGGCAACCAACATCCATTCTGATTGCATTTACTCGTCTCCCTACTTCGTATTTCTTTCCAGAAAATCTCCCCATACAGCAGGGAGTCGTTTACATAATATGACTCCCTGCTCTACATCTACATGACTGTATAATTATACGTTATAGTTATTATGCTATCCGCCTACATGCGATTCCCGGGCAGGTCGACAGGCGGCCCAGCCAGCCTGCTAATGGGATCTCGGCCTCGCACACAAATCCACACAAAATGTTACTGCACTGAATGCATTCCCCCGATACACTTCGCATATATACTAATGTCTTATTCTCTTGATGGTACCGTACTCTTGATGGTACGGGACAGGTACGGGATAGCGCCAGGCATGTCGATGGCACAAACACACAAAAATATTGTGGCGAGCTGTCTTTGCTGGTACGGTACAGTATGGGACAGATACGGGATAGCGCCAGGCGTGACACAAACAAACAAACAAACAAACAAACAAACAAACACCAAACGAGAGAGCTTGGAAGCTCAGGGCCCTACGCTATGCTTTTTTGCCTTGATGACCTAGACAAAAAAAAAGCATAGGGATGTTATAAATTCTTTAAAAAATTCCTTTTTTTTAGACATAACCTGGGATTCGAACCCGCACTATCGCGCGCCCTGCATTCATCCCCCGATGCACTTCGCATACATACTAATTCTTCCAAGTTGTTTCACATTGTGATCTTGCATTTGAAAGCCCTATTTGAGTTATATGCATTGTGGCCAGTCGTCTTTGATGGCACGGTACGGTAGGGGATAGGGACGGGACAGGTACGATCGAGGGTAATACGACACCGTCTCCCGTACCGTACCATCAAACACAGCTGGCCACATACAGCTTCCCGCAATATTCAAATAGGGCTTTCAAACGCAAGATAATAACGTAACGCAACTTGGAAGAATGGGTATGAATGCGAAGTGTATGGGGGAATGCATGTAGGGCGATAGTGCGGGTTCGAATCCCAGGATATGCCTGAAAAAAAGGAGAATTGAAAAATTTATAACATCCTATGCTTTTTTGCCGTCAGATACGGATAGCGCCAGGCGTGACACAAACAAACAAACACACAAACAAACACCAAATTAAAGCTGTGTGGACCCTGGCTAGCGCCAGACGTTACTGAAGTAACGTCTTCTGCATAGCTACGGGAATTAAAGCTGTGTGGACCCTGGCTAGCGCCAGACGTTACTGAAGTAACGTCTTCTGCATAGCTACGGGAATTAAAGCTGTGTGGACCCTGGCTAGCGCCAGACGTTGAAGTAACGTCTTCTGTATAGCTACGGGAATAAAGATATTTATTCCCGTAGCTATACAGAAGACGTTACTTCAGTAACGTCTGGCGCTAGCCAGGGTCCACACAGCTTTAATTTGGTATTTGTGTGTTTGTTTGTTTGTTTGTTTGTGTCACGCCTGGCGCTATCCCGTATCTGTCCCGTACCGTACCGTACCATCAAACACAGCTGGCCACATACAGCTGGCCGCAATATTCAAATAGGGCTTTCAAACGCAAGATCATAACGTGAAGCAACTTGGAAGAATGGGTATGAATGCGAAGTGTATGGGGGAATGCATGTAGGGCGATAGTGCGGGTTCGAATCCCAGGATATGCCTGGAAAAAATAGGAGAATTGAAAAATTTATAACATTCCTATGCTTTTTTTGCCGTCATCAAGGTGGTAGACGGTGTCGTATTACCCTCGATCGTACCTGTCCCGTACCTATACCGTACCGTACCATCAAAGACGGCTGGCCACAATGCATATTCAAATAGGGCTTTCAAATGCAAGATCATAACGTGAAGCACCTTGGAAGAATTAGTATGTATGCAAAGTGTATCGGGGGATGCATGCAGGGCGCGCGATAGTGCGGGTTCGAATCCCAGGTTATGTCTTAAAAAAAAGGAATTTTTTAAAGAATTTATAACATCCCTATGCTTTTTTTTGTCCAGGTCATCAAGGCAAAAAAGCATAGCGTAGGGCCCTGAGCTTCCAAGCTCTCTCGTTTACGGATGGCATCTTTTTAGGGTGCTGAAATAGAAAGGAATGGCATTTTAACCTACATGTTCATGTACACTGGAGATTGGATTTATCGACCTTGGTAACGACAAAACGAGTTAAGCGACAAAATTATGTTGCCGGATTTAGTGACAGATCGAATTTAGTGACATTTTGCTTTCTCCCGATGGCGATGGAGTGTCGTTACATCCAATCTCCGCTGTACTACATGTACATGTATAATGCTAGTTATTATTATTATTATTATTTAGAAAAGAGAAGAAACACATGAGAACGAGTTATGCAGCAACTATCCGTGGATAGTTGCTGCATAACTCGTTCTCATGTGTTTCTTCTCTTTTTTACATTTTTTTACTGGCTCAGTATCCGAGTTTAAAGGGGAAGTGCATCGATTTTTCAAGTAGGGCTCAGATGAAAGACAATTGGATATCGGTTCCGATGGTATATCTCTCGTTTGCGTACGGCAAAGGAAACTTGCCATATCGCCGATTTCCTGATCCCGTTTCCATGGCGACTACAGGTGATGACGCACATTCTGCTTAGCTCCGTGAGAGAGAAGGTCGATCACTGCAGAATTGTGTCATTTTCAGTTGTCTTCTTGTATTCACGTCACGAAGTGAAAGAAGTACTGTGTTCAATGCTGTTAGTGCCGTGAACTGTTTATTAGTAGTCCTCTCCGTTGTGTACTGGAACGTGACACCGACAGGGGAAAGCTGGAGTGCGGAGACGTTAGCTGGCAAGCGAAAATCGTGACGAACCAAGTGCTGAAATCTTGGTTGGGACAAATCAAACATTCAGCATTTACCTCAACCAAGGACCATGCCGTTTGCTCTTTCCACTTCCTGAAGCTGGATGCGCTGCCTGCTGGAGACTCTCCTATCTCTCGTAACATCTTCTGAAGCCAGGTGAGACGACGAGTAGCGGAGATTAGCGAGCGAAATAATGTCGTATGTTTTGAAATTTTTGCTGAACAATTCTCAGGACAGATGGCGAATACCAAGCATCTTCTCCTAGTCTAGAGAAACCATTTCGTAGGCTACATTCCGCCTAGGGAAATGGCTGGGGAGGACACACTTGGAGGAGAACGAAGTAAGTGATCTTTATGTTGTTCTCTCAGTTTGGTATTGCAATCTTATGTTTGACGAATATACGGCATGGTGCATAGTTGGTCGTTGAGTGCCTGCATGTGCATGTATAAGTGTGTGCTGATAAACACTTCCTATGCAAGAATCTGACACTCATGCTCTCTTTCTTTCTTGCAGTATGTGCGCACGTGTGTGTGTGTGTGTGCGTGTGTGTGTGTGTGTGTGTGTGTGTGTGTGTGTGTGTGTGTGTGTGAGAGAGAGAGAGAGAGAGAGAGAGAGAGAGAGAGAGAGAGAGAGAGAGAGAGAGAGAGTGTGTGCAGGAGCAGCGTGGAGCATGCCAGTGTGATCGCTGTGGCCGTTGCTTTCTTAGCTGTGGCGTTCTTGCCCGTCACAAGTGTGTGGCTCAGCCTCCAACGACAGTGGGGCCGTGTTGTGGTGAATACTGTGTGTCCTGCGACCGCTGCTGAAGCTCTCCTCGGCCGTACGTCAGTCTCGTGGCAGATGACCCGAACTCTCATTTTGTGTGTGTGTGTGTGTGTGTGTGTGTGTGTGTGTGTGTGTGTGTGTGTGTGTGTGTCTGTGTGTGTGGTGTATGTATATATATGTGTGTTGCTCCCTACGTAGCCGGACCAACTCTTGTTTTTGTGTCCCGGGCGCCATGGGGCGGCGTTCTCCCATTCTCTCTCCACTGCCCCTCCGGGCGCACGTGGCTGTGACTCAACAGGGCAGGGCAAGTGTGTGTATGGCGCATGGTGTGTGTGGAATTTGTTCACCCACAACGTTGACGGAAAACCATGCTAGGTGTTGCTGGAATGTATGGAGTCTGCGAGCACTTACAATAACTTACGTCATGTCACAACAAAGAACGGTGCAGTGTTTGACCCTCGTGTAAACATGATGGTGATGGTACCTCACCTAAGCTACCCATGAAGCTAGAAAAAACATCAGGTCAACAGAATTGTACCAGAGGAAAGCATCTATTGCCCGAACTTCTTCATATGGAATGAACAATACCCTTCTCCATAGAGACAACATGCAGATGAAGTGTATGGACAAATAATATATAAATAGGCCATTCACTGAGGGCATGGAATAATCTCCACGTGTAGATTGGATAGACACATGCACGTCTGCAAGGAAAGCATTTGTTCATGGGTTAGTTCATGGGCTGATTGAGTTCACATGGACTAAGTTCATATGTGCCATCTCTCCTGAGATATGTTCAGCAAAATTTCAAAACATACGACATTATTTCGTTCGCTAATCTCCGCTACTCGTCGTCTCACCTGGCTTCAGAAGATGTTACGAGAGATAGGAGAGTCTCCAGCAGGCAGCGCATCCAGCTTCAGGAAGTGGAAAGAGCAAACGGCATGGTCCTTGGTTGAGGTAAATGCTGAATGTTTGATTTGTCCCAACCAAGATTTCAGCACTTGGTTCGTCACGATTTTCGCTTGCCAGCTAACGTCTCCGCACTCCAGCTTTCCCCTGTCGGTGTCACGTCCCAGTACACAACGGAGAGGACTACTAATAAACAGTTCACGGCACTAACAGCATTGAACACAGTACTTCTTTTCCTTCGTGAATACAAGAAGACAACTGAAAATGACACAATAGGGCTTGAAAGTGCTACGTCACAGCATAGCAACAATTTCAAAAATTCAAAAATTGGATCCACTTGGATCCAGTTTTTGTATGGATCCAAGCACATTTCAAGCCGTCTTACTCTCAGCAAGGTGATGTTACCAGTGAAACTGACTGATTTGGCTACTGGGGGCGGGGTTACAACTGGTGGCGAAATAAAAGTCACACCTGCATGCGACATGAGTGGGTTGCTATGCACCCACATACTTAGGCAATAGCAAAGTCACACCTTAGTGGATCCAAAAATAGAAATCTGATGTCAACTTACTACTCCCTGGCCGTTTTGACGTCATCACTTTCAAGCCCTATTCTGCAGTGATCGACCTTCTCTCTCACGGAGCTAAGCAGAATGTGCGTCATCACCTGTAGTCGCCATGGAAACGGGATCAGGAAATCGGCGATATGGCAAGTTTCCCTTGCCGTACGCAAGCGAGAGATATACCATCGGAACCGATATCCAATTGTCTTTCATCTGAGCCCTACTTGAAAAATCGATGCACTTCCCCTTTAAATTATTATTATTATTATTTAATAATAGCAATGAAAAGTATGAATGCCGCAGACATCACCACGCAACATGACAATTTGTTCAAGGTTTGGTTTTGTGTGTTTCCAAAATCGATTTTCACGTTGCGATCATCAGTGGAAATACGCAACTAAAGAGATCAAGGGAAAAACAAAGGTTAAAAATCCAAAGAAGTGTGACACATGACGGGTAACTTGTGGTAAGTATTACAAAAAGTGAGAACTAACTTTATTTTAGTTCTCACTTTTTGTAATACTTACCACAAGTTACCCGTCATGTGTCACACTTCTTTGGATTTTTAACCTTTGTTTTTCCCTTGATCTCTTTAGTTGCGTATTTCCACTGATGATCGCAACGTGAAAATCGATTTTGGAAACACACAAAACCAAACCTTGAACAAATTGTCATGTTGCGTGGTGATGTCTGCGGCATTCATACTTTTCATTGCTATTATTAAACTTTTATCTCCACGTAGATTATTTGTTTATTATTATTTATTCATATTATTTTTACTAGGGCAGTCCCCACAGACCCGGCCTATGGTCTTCTTACTAGTTCTCTCGTGTTCTGTCGTGTTCTGTGCTGTAGACCGTATCTGCGTCTATAGAGATAGCGCCGGAGCAAGCGACTCACCCACACCAGTTACCATGGCACTGTTTGCCGGGCGTGTTACTCTTCACGTCGGCGGCCAAGAATTCGTGGCTGGACGCTGATATCTTGTGTACATGTATGTGTAGTTGTGTACATGATGTCATGGAAACCGCTTTGCCACGGGTCCAGGCGATCCTGCCCGTGAGCTCATCTCATAATTATTTGTTTGACGGTTCCCTGAAGAGGTCAGCTATTTGTTCCAGGATTCCTTGTGCTGTGTGAGAGTGTGCCAGACTGTGAGTCGGTCTTTTGGAGGCGAACGTGACAGACTCCTCCTGCAGCTTCACGTTTAGGGGTCGTCCGTAATTATCGAACTTTTTTCACGAAACGAAATAATTTCGTTATGGGGTGGGAGGGGGTTGACCAATTTCGTTTCAGAAAACTTCGATACATGTACATAGCCATAGGAGAAGTAACACACTTGCGACTTTTGCTGTATATGCATGTGTATGTCAACAATTTTTACGTTCTGAGGGGAAGGGAGGGAGGGGTTGGGTCTAAACTAAAATAATTCGTTTGGTGAAAAAAGTTCGAAATTTACGGACGGCCCCTTAATGGTATTCATGATTGGACGATGGTATGGATGTGTGTTCAACAGGACACATGTGTGTTCAAAGGTATGGATGTGTGTTCAATGGTATGGATGGGTGTTCAATGCATGGTATGGATGTGTGTTCGATGCATGGTATGGATGTGTGTTCAATGGTATGCATGTGTGTTCAATGGGGTAGATGTGTGTTCAATGGTATGCATGTGTGTTCAATGGCATGGATGTATGGACAATGGTATGGATGTGTGTTCAATGGTATGCATGTGTGTTCAATGGTATGCATGTGTGTTCAATGGTATGCATGTGTGTTCAATGGTATGCATGTGTGTTCAATGGTATGCATGTGTGTTCAATGGTATGCATGTGTGTTCAATGGTATGCATGTGTGTTCAATGGTATGCATGTGTGTTCAATGGTATGCATGTGTGTTCAATGGTATGCATGTATGGACAATGGTATGCATGTATGGACAATGGTATGCATGTGTGTTCAATGGTATGCATGTGTGTTCAATGGTATGCATGTGTGTTCAATGGTATGCATGTATGGACAATGGTATGCATGTATGGACAATGGTATGCATGTGTGTTCAATGGTATGCATGTGTGTTCAATGGTATGCATGTGTGTTCAATGGTATGCATGTGTGTTCAATGGTATGCATGTGTGTTCAATGGTATGCATGTATGGACAATGGATGCATGTATGGACAATGGTATGCATGTATGGACAATGGTATGCATGTGTGGACACAGTACCGGCAGAAGCAGTTTTGGATTGGTCCAGGATGCTTCTTTTTTTTGGAGGGGGGGGGGGGGGATACCAAGTACATGTTTTTAACATGTTAGTTGTCATGACTAGGGAGGTTCTGCTCTACGTTTCGGGGAACACGACGCAAAGAATAACGCGAACTCTCTTCGCGTTCCCGTAGCGTAAAGAAATCCTGTTCTGCTCTACGTGTCGGGGAACGCGACGCAAAGAATCACACGAACTCCCTTCGCGTTCCCGTAACGTAAAGAAATCCTGTTCTGCTCTACGTTTCACGTAGGGAAGTCACGTGGAATGTGTACGGGGAATTTCCCCTTCCATATTTGGCAGTTTTCTGCCTGCACTCGTGTGATACCCAGGAGATCCGTACGCATTTTCTTTGCGTGTGGCACAACGTAGAGAACCTCATCTACGCGTAGAAATCTGGACCCAAAACACGCGAAGCCGTAGACTCTAACCAAGATACCTGCTCTCTACGTGATTTCTCTACGTTTCAGGTATAGCAGAACCTCTCTACTGTCTCCTTGATGACCTGGTGACCATGGCAACACAGGCACTAAGTCTAAGAGTACACACACGGGCAAGAGTACATTTCTGTATTTACGATTTCTATTTTAACCGCCAGATTTCTCCTCGTTAACTCGTTAGAATAGACCGATCCCCTTATTATACTGGGTTCGAGCACGGGGGCAACCTCACTCGCGATTGAGCTAGTTTTTGAACGTGACAGCATCTTTGACAGTGTGTTTCAGGTTTGTTTTGGAATGTCTTCTGCTTAGTTCAAGTGGTTTGCGTTGGCTTCGAGCGGTGCTGAACCTCCTGCTGGTAGGAGCAGAGTCTCCGAGAGAGACATGGACTGTGATGCAGCTGCAGGATTTTTTCAAGGCGCGGGAGGGAACAATCTCGGGCCACAAACAGGAGTTACTCCTGAGGTGAGTTTTTTTGTTGTTGAAATATTCGAATCGCGAATCGTGTTGTGAGACTTATTTTGTGCCTAGGCTACAGCAGATCGTATTTCTTTCTCCTTGAGATCGGTGCTGAAGATAATAGTAACCTTTTTCTGGTCTGCCTTTTCCTCTCCAGAGCCATCTTCTATGAAGGTAACCGTGGTGCTGCCAAGTCACCAAGTCGCGATCAGCAGCCCTGAAGTGGAAAAATCGATTTTCCAACGATCTGGTTGGACATCAGCCACTAAAGTACTTCTGATTTGCCTGTAGTGACAACAGCAGCCATCCTTGGACACCTTGCAAAGACAGGAAAAGCCACTGGTGGAAGCGACTGCTATGAGGTGACGATAGCAGTGGTGATCGCTGTTTTGTCAAGAAGGGGTAGCCAACCCAGAGGAAGCATTAAAAAAAAACGATGAGCAGTGCGTGGTATTTGTTGAGCGTGAAGAGCTAGAGGAGGACAGTGCAAACACATGGAAGGAGTGGATGGTGTTTGAAGAACAGTGTGCTGTGTGCCGGCTGGTGGTGATGGTGGTCTTTGTCAGCATGTATTCGTGCTGCTTCTTGTGCTGGAACACTTCTCGCCCAGGAAGGCAGATTGCGTGCTCCCTGGCCCTCAGTCGGCAATGGGGCTTTTGTTCCAGGAACATTACCCCAGAGCCAGTGATGAGCGTAGCGCAGTGGATTGCTCCCTCTTCGAAGTACGAGGGCCAAAGCTTGCCGCTGTCTGCAGCAAAGTGTGTGTGCGGTTCTTTCGAACCTATGAATATACCCCCCCCCCCCCCCCCCCTCTCTTAGGAAGACTTCATGTTCACAGTGAACTATTTTCTAGTTTATTTAATGCGAGACGGGCTGTTTACGCCCAAGATCAAGATACAGTTTTTTTCTGTTTCTATACCTTCCTAATAAAATACATTGTGACAAAGCTTCCGGTCATACTCCGCTGTACTACATCCTCAACCCGCCACCACCATGCGCTCTTGGCCGAACTAATGCACGAAGCATAAACACACCAGCACAGCAAGGACACTTCCGTTGACAGATATTGTTTACGCCTCTAGACAGCTGTTTCGTTTCTTCGAGCTCATCGTTAGAGGAGGATAGTAGCAGGATATTAATGATGATACAGTCGTCCCTCTCTAATCCGGCACTTTATAATCCAGCACCCTCGATAAACCAGCACAATTTTCAGTAGCCAAAATGTCCTCTTCATGCACATTGCAGCAGTAAATCAGATTTGTTAATCCAGCACCCTCCCTAATCCAGCAGATTTTCGTGGCACAAATGGTGCCGGATTATAGAGGGACCACTGTATAAGATGATAGACGGTTTATGGTCCGATATTGATGATTGGCGATCTAAGAAAGCAATGACAGTGATTGCGAAATGGATAATATTATCATGATTATATGCCAGTCTGGTAATGCGTTGTTCTGGTGGACAGTATTGAAATCATCACTGCATTCGATGCAAATATTGGTATACCTTGGTTTCAGTATTGGAAAAAAAGAGTAACAGAACCTGGTTGATTTGGTTGCATCTGCGACTGGCTACCGGGTGTTGTGATCAGCAATGTTACCATGGGAGAAAATAAGAGCGCAAGGATCTGTTGGGTCTTGTTGTACCGTGCCGGTGCGAGAACCCTAAGTGCATGGCAAAATAGAACTGTTTCATCCACAATGCAGAATGTCTTGCGGTACATAGCATTGATGACTGAACATCTCGCCCAAATGGGGATCATGCCCAAACGGAGGAACAAGACATCTTTCCAGCTCAGCTAGCTATATACCGTGAAATAGATGATTAACTTGTGCCACGCATGCCAGCTTCTGTTCCATTCGGCCCAGGCTTAGACACATCAATGCCAATAGCAGCTGATCCTCCATTACATGCTCATTGGCGATTTACGGCCACCTCCAACTGTATCCGCCGTACCTCAGCTTCCGTCTTCGCAGATCTGGCGCGGCGCAGCACATTTTCTCGGCTAGGCTCAAAGAAGTCCCACAGAGCGGTCCAAACACCTGAAGGCAAACCAGTCAGAAACTGGAGCGGCTCAGAGTCTTTCTTTATGTTATTGTACGTAAGCTGTTTTTCGGCTTTCTTCACCCCAGTCCTCACATCGTCCAACTGCTCCACGAGACTCTGTACACGAGCTCTACTTGCTGCCAGCTCCTGATGCAGATGCTGCACTTCCATTACAGGACCAAACTGCACTAAGCCAGGTTCCTTTCCAACTCAAAGTACCGTTGCCTCTCAGCAAAATACTGATTTGGGAGCATGGGGAGCTCGTGATGCAGACGTTGCACTTCCATGACCGAACTGCACTAGGCTCAGCAAATACTGTTTTGCGAGCATGGGGAGCAGGGCGTCCAGACTCCACTCTCTTGCGAAAAGCAAACCTGGTACCGTAGGACAGCTGTTTCGTTTCCTGGACTCATCCTGCCCTTGTAGAGCTGGGCAAAACGATTTCGATTTCGGGATCGAAATGATCGCTGCAACTCAAATATTCAGAGTGACCCTAAAACTACGTCCTTCCTCACGGAGCATAGCCTGGATCCGCTCGCTCCAGGCCGCTGTGGCTCCACACGAGGAAAGGAGTGAAATGACTTGTTTGCTTCGTCCTCCTGTTCTGACAGTGAGGAACGCAGCAATGATCCTGAGAAGGCATCCTGAAGTCGTAAAAAGGAAGACGTCTAAACAAAAACAAAACAGCTCAAATCAAAAGTCCTTGTGACATTTTTTGTAGACAGGCTTGCACTGCATGTAGATTTCGCGTGCTCTGCACGTCGCGCATGCGAGAAGTCGCGCACAGCCGAGGTGAGGTTGCTGCTGGTTGGTCGCGTGTGTGCAGCAGGATCCCACGCGACTGCGGAGTTGCCCCCTTGCTCGAACCCAGACAATAATAAGGGGATCGGTCTATTAGCACTTCGTCATATACGTGTATAATTAAGGCTTTTTACAGTACCAGTACATGTAAGAGCCTAGCTGTCTCGTATAGAAGCCAGTTCTGAATACAAGCCTGATTTTAAGATTCACTCTCAGCACATAACTTACATAATTATATAACTTAAAAAAAAATTATAAGCCTGGTTGTACATAGAGTCTCTTAGAGTTGCCTGATGATCGTGACTACGCACGGAGACTCGGAGTTGCAACACAGCTAGCTTCCAATCTCTCCGAAGTTAAGTTGTGTGGAAGGCTCTGCCCTATAATATGGGTATTGGGCCGCCACTCTTCGGACAGTGGAGCTCAGCAGGCTACTTCATTACGTCTTTATATCATAGAGATACATGTTTTTGGGTTTTTTTTAATTAAACTTTTTTTGCTGAATACCACAGAACAATCGGATGCTGCACAGCGGTACCGGGTGCGGGGCGGTGGCATATGGATGGAAGTGGGGGCGGGGCAAAAGTAACTCCTCCGACCAAAGGTCTCGGATTCATGTACAGTCAACTTCGCTAATAACGACTGCGGATATAACGACAATTCGCTAATAGCGACTGCGGATATAACGACAATTCGTGAATAACGACAGAATTCCCATGCCCAGAGCAAAGTCCCATCCCACTGTAATACATAATAATGAGACTTCGGGTATAACGACGTTTCGCGAATAAGGACACCTTTTTGATGCCCCACCGAGTGTCGTTATAAGCGAAGTTGACTGTATGTGGTTCGAACAGAAGCTTGACTTGAATAGATTATTTTCAAGTGGACGCCTAGCACTGGCATTGGCTACTACAGGAATAAGCCATGATATGGCTTTTATACCCAACATTACCATATTCAGTATGGCGATGGTTGGCACAAGGGGTACATGGATGCGGCTAATGGGGTCGTTCTCGGCACTTGTACCAGTGGTTGTGAGATTTACTTATCCACTCACCCCCACCGTTAGGCGCTGCATCCGCCGCTAGGGTTTACCGGGTGTTAACGACCGTCGTGAGTTCCCTTCGGGAACGGACACGATAATTTACTTACTCTTTTTTAATGGTTGATCTCACGACTCAGTGGAAACACCGGCCAATGCCGTGAAGAAGACACGGTGGGTGATACTATGAGCCAACCAAGGGCCCACGGCGATAAAGATAAGTAGTTGGGGTTAGGAGGGGAAATGAAAGATATCCGTGTTGCCTTAGCCTAAACTAAGGTGCGCTTCCATGTTGCTGCTGTTGCACTACCTCGACCTCGTGCTTCTGGTGCGTTCGGGTCCCGTCATTCGATATGTACATGACTTGTACACAGTACGGTGGCTCAATTCATAATCATAAGCAGGGAGTAGTACAATACCCATTATTGTACTACTCCCTGATCATAAGTTTGCACATTTAGTGCACTGGACCTTAAACATACTACCAGGGAGTAGTACAATACGTATTCAGAAGCCTTGCTTGGTAGTTTAACATGTTTTTCGATTTTGACAGCAATGTTACAAGGCGAGGACGCGTAGTGCTCCTGACTACAACCATAACCCGGTTGGCAGAGTCCCGGTCTTGCGACCATTTGAACCGTATTGGGAAAACTCAGGTTCGGACCCTCGTTACTCTACGGGTTGGTAGGAAAAACGAAAATTATAAAAAATCCTACCAACCCGTAGAGTAACGAGGGTCCGAACCTGGGTTTTCCCAATACGGTTCAAATGGTCGCAAGACCGGGACTCTGCCAACCGGGTTATGGTTGTAGTCAGGAGCACTACGCGTCCTTGCCTTGTAACATGCTGTCAAAATCGAAATACAATACGTATTGTACTACCAACCCGTTATGTACTCTGGGTACTACTCGGCCCTGGTAGTATGTTTTTCGATACTACAGTCAGACCTCGCTTATCCGGTCCTCTTTTATCCGGATCCCTCGCCATCCGGAAGAAAATCGTTGGTTACCGATTTACGGCATATGCCATGCACACATACAGTATGTTTGTGTGTTCAATTATCCGGTTCCCTCGCCTATCCGGATATTTTGTGGAGAATGGATGTGTGCGGGTAAGCGAGGTCTGACTGTAGTTATAGTGTCGTGACCCGAGGTCGACGACGCACAGCCATCCTAGCAATCTGGCAGACGAGGGGCCAGCACCAGCTGACAAGCGCTCAGCTGACTGACGGGTACGAGTCGCGCCAGCACCGCATGTGCACAGTACGGTAACTTACCGCATCTTTTCTATTCACTACGTCATTACTACTCATTACATCACTACTACTCACTACATCATTAGACATTACTACTACGTAGCCTTTATACGCACTTTAATACTACATTGTACATAATCATACAACTACTACGATGCTGCATAATCTCGCGCCTTGTCAACTGTCATAGTCTATTAACTAGTATCTTCTTCCATTCTTGCATGTTGTATCCCGCCGTTATGAGACGTTCAATCATTATGAATCTAGCTTTGTCCGTTACTTGTCCCCTTGTCCCGCCGTCTAATATGATTAGTGAGTACAGTATGTGTGCTCTGATTGGTTGTTGTTAGTTATTGTTATGAATATAAGTCCCTGTCTTTTATACGTTCGTCCTCTCGCTCCGGTACTGCTTCAATCTTGATCTCCTCTTTCTTCTCTTTACCTCTGACCTATCTACAAGGTATGTCCTTGGTAACGGAACTCTTGGTGGGCTGTTGAGTGATGGCGTGCATATATTGTGCACTTGGGATTCTGGGTCTTGCTCACACTTCGTGGCGGTCCTATTTGGTGTTGTTCGCAACGCAGGCTTTTGACTGACCCTTGGGGTCGGGTCATGACAATTGGTGCTGCGACCAGGACTAAATTTGAAGCCAGATCTGTTTCATACAACCGGTCCGTGGCGTCTGGCACATAACCGTCAGCCCGAGTATCGGTGGTTCCTGGACCGTCAGGCAGTGTGCCTGTGGGTTCCGTATCCTCCTCCACAACTGGAAGTAGCCGCTCAGGGCGCACGAATGCACCCCTAACCCTATTCTAATGCACCCCTAACCCTATTCTTGTATGTTGCATGTATCGACCCCCTTCCCAAACGGCGGTACAATTGTCCTTCTTCTCGGATATGCTGGTCGATGCTATACAGTCCTCTTGCTATGACGAGTGTGACTTCTTCCTGACGGGGGATTTTAATGCCAAACATAATGATTGGCGCTCTTCTGACTCCACCTCTACAGCCGGTACCAACCTACAGACAGTTTTTTCAATGCTTGGGCTCCAACAACTAGTGAGTTTCCCAACATACACTTCATCAGCGGGTGCCAACTCATGTCTTGACTTGTTGGTAACCAACAAACCCCAACATGTCCTCTCAGTCGACCACGCAGCTCCTCTTGGCACATCTGATCATCTGCAGGTTGTTTGTACGCTCAACTATGCATCGTGCTCGACACCACAAGCGACTGCTAAATCGTCCCTCCATCCCCAGGCTCAGTACAGGTATAAACAAGTGCCTACCCATGTCTGGCAGGTTGTGAATGAAGACTTGTCTAGGTTGGACTGGTCATTACTTCATCGGCATTCTGATGTTGATGATGCCATTGTCCTGTTTGATGCTTTACTACAGTCAGCATTCCATCGTCATCTGTTGCCTTACAAAGTTATTCCGCGGACAGGAGACTACATTAGGCCTCGTCCTACTATGCGGGATGCATCCCGACCCTGGATCACTCCGGACCTCAAGTGTGCTGTGAAACTGAAGCGAGATTTGTATAGCATTTATAGGAAGTATCCAACCAGTGAAAACTTCATTGCCTTTAAGCGCAAGCGTAACGAAGTGAAATGTTTGTCACGTACCCTCCATCGTCAGTATGTACAGTCGGTTCATGCCACCCTGTCTTCCCATGATCGCCCTAGTCTCCATCAATTTCTCCGCCATCTCCGTAAGAACTGTAGTCGGGAGCCGATCCGATCAATGACAGCTTCAGACGGCACGGTAGCAACAGATCCCGCAGACATAGCAGACATATTGAACACGCAGTTTACGTCGTTTGGACTTCCTGACGACCCTACGTGGCCTATACCACCACTCACCCCTTCACCCTCAATACCTGCGTCCCTCCTATCATTGTCGACTGGTACAGCCCAAGTGAGGAAATATCTCCGTAATCTGAAAACTGGCAAGTCCCCTGGTCAAGACGGAATTACCAACGAAGTTTGGAGAGCTCTTGCTCCGTCTGTTGCCTATCCTGTGTCAATTATCTTGAATATGTCATTTCGTGAAGGGAAATTCCCAGCCATGTGGAAAACTGCGGTAGTCGTGGCCACCTACAAAAATAGAGGACCACGCACCACCCCCAGCAACTATCGCCCTATCTCATTGCTCTCTACTTTATCAAAAGTGTGCGAACGTGTTGTATATGACATCATTTATGATCATGTTCGCATTTCACTTTCGCCAGCACAGTCGGGCTTTTGTCGGGGTGACTCCACCAGGTACCAGGTTACCCGCCTCGTGCAAGACATCCACACCGCCCGGAACGCCCATAACCATGTTGGTTTAGTTTTCTTCGATCTCGCAAAGGCCTTCGACACTGTTTGGCACAGGGGTCTCTTAGCTAAGCTGCGAACAGTATATCGCATTGATGGCAAGGCTATCGGCTGGCTCTCATCGTATCTCTCTAACCGACATCAGCTTGTACGCCTCTCAACTGTGTTATCGGAGCCTTTACCCGTTACTTCTGGAGTCCCCCAGGGTTCAATCCTTGGGCCACTGCTATTTCTCCTGTATATTAATGACCTCCCCGATACTGCCCCTGGTGTCAGCCTTTTCGCTGACGACACAGCTCTGCTTTGCTCCAATGCTTGCCCTATACGCCTGCACAAAGCCATGCAAGATAGCATTGGGAAAGTTATAACCTGGATGCATGATTGGAAGTTGCAGCCAAACGTTGATAAAACGGCAGCTATGTACATTTCCCCCTCTCCCCCTTCCCTGCCACTTTGTTTTCCTTCTTCAAGTGTTGCTATTCGTATTGTTGAAGAGCATAAGCATCTTGGCGTTATTATTGACTCTAAATTGTCGTGGTCACCCCATGTGCAGTATGTCTGCAAGCGCACAAGCTCCATCCTTGGGGCTCTTCAAGCCCACTGTAGACATCTTCCTCTTTCTTGCAAACGCTTGTTTTATCGTTGCTATATATTGCCCTTACTTGACTACTGTGATACTGCTTGGTGTGGCATAACTACTACTGTATTGAACAAGCTAGAAACCCATAACCGCATGCTCCTTAAAATCTTATTTAGTAAAAGATCGTCGCTTTCCCTCCGCTAGTCTTTACGAAATTGCCAAGATCAGTCCCCTTTCCACTCGACATAAGTACCACCCCTGTGTTCTCATACATAAAATATTACTAAATAAAATACCCTTGCATATGCAGGCTTATAATTGGTTCTCCGAAACACGGAACACCCGGAACTCACTCAGTCTCCCACGCGCTGCCTCCACCCTATTCACTAGATCCCCGATCTTTGCTGGCTATGTGTTTTGGGCAACATTACCAACGCAGGCCAAGACCAGCACGTCGATGGATAATTTTGTTGCTAAAATCTCTGCTCAATTATAGGTTTCATGTATATCCTGCTGGTTTGTCTCCTCCTTTGCCTTCTTTGCCTCTTATTTGTATTCTTTTATCTGTTTTACTGCTGTGGTTGGCTTTCACCCTTGTCTCAGTTTTATTGGCCGTCATCATGATGTGCCATGAGATAATGATATAAATACAAAAAAAAGCACCGCTTCAACCGGTTGACATGTACAACCTGTCTCCTGGTCTTGTCTCCGACCGTACCGACAATGCGATATACCACGTCAGACAACTTATCCGTCAGGCACACTGCCTGACGGATAAGTTGTCTGACGTGGTATATCGCATTGTCGGTACGGTCGGAGACAAGACCAGGAGACAGGTTGTACATGTCAACCGGTTGAAGCGGTGCTTCGTGCGCCCTGAGCGGCTACTTCCAGTTGTGGAGGAGGATACGGAACCCACAGGCACACTGCCTGACGGTCCAGGAACCACCGATACTCGGGCTGACGGTTATGTGCCAGACGCCACGGACCGGTTGTATGAAACAGATCTGGCTTCAAATTTAGCGGAGTCCTTCTGCGACAACGGCCCGGCTTGTAGTAGCCCTCCTTCGGACCGCCCTCCTGCAGGGACCTCCCAAGATGAAAGGCTTGAGAATGCTCCGGTTGTGAGTGGATTGCCTCATGAAGGGCTGTGGTCGGAACCTTCTCATAATGAGATAACACCCGACGGCGACGGGCGCCCCAGGCGTTCTTTAAGACGGCCAGCTTACCTGAAAGACTATGTCTAGAAGAAGCGTAACAGCCCGTAGGGGCAGGATATGCGATGGCCGCTAGCGGCAGGCTGTACTAAGTTGTACCTAGTACTTCATTTCCTCTCTTTCTTCCCCTCTTTCTCCCCTCCTCTCTCTCTTTCCCCTTTTTGTCTCTCGCTAGGTATCCATCTCTCTCTCTCTCTCTCTCTCTCTCTCTCTCTCTCTCTCTCTCTCTCTCTCTCTCTCTCTCTCTCTCTCTCTCTCTCTCTCTCTCTCTTTCTTTCTTTCTTTCTTTCTCTCTCTCTCTCTCTCTCTCTCTCTCTCTCTCTCTCTCTCTCTCTCTCTCTCTCTCTCTCTCTCTCTCTCTCTCTCTCTCTCTCTCTCTCTCTCTCTCTCTCTCTCTCTCTCATCCTCTTTTAGATCTTCCACTATCGATATGTCTATCTCTCTCTCTCTTTCTTTCTATGTTTGTCTAGTACATGTGGTGTGTAGGTGTATGTGTGAGAATGGTGTACGTCTTTTACTGGCCGTGGACACGAGGACGTGTGCAAACCTGAGACGACGGGGGGAAGTGTCGTGACCCGAGGTCGACGACGCACAGCCATCCTAGCAATCTGGCAGACGAGGGGCCAGCACCAGCTGACAAGCGCTCAGCTGACTGACGGGTACGAGTCGCGCCAGCACCGCATGTGCACAGTACGGTAACTTACCGCATCTTTTCTATTCACTACGTCATTACTACTCATTACATCACTACTACTCACTACATCCATGCGATGTGCGACGTATTTGATGACCCTTCCACTGAAGCCATTCTTCTGGCTGACGCCGCCAACGCGTTTAACTGCCTAAATCGCGAAGTGTGCCTCCGTAACATCCAGCACCTATGCCCATCACTCGCCAAACTCGTGATCAACACCTACCGAAAGCCCACTAGCCTCTTCGTCGGCGGCGAGAAGATCTTGTCATGTGAGGGTACCACACAGGGCGACCCCGTCGCCATGGCGATGTATGCCATTGGCATCATCCCACTTATGAAAGCTGTTGCAACAGAAGGAGCCGTACAGGCATGGTATGCAGATGATGCCGGATCCGGTGGCAAGCTGAAGAGCGTCCGAGTGTGGTGGGATCAGCTGACGGAGAAGGGCCCCAAATATGGCTACTTCCCAAATCCAGCTAAGTCTGTCCTAGTGGTCAAGACCCCACTCCTCGACGAGGCCATCCGGATTTTCGCTGGTACTGGTGTTTCCATCCAGGCAGATGGATGCCGCTACCTTGGTGCAGCCATCGGGTCATCCGCGTTCGCCACGCAGTACGTGCAGCAGAAGGTTGAGGAGTGGGTCGCACAGGTCCAACGGCTGAGTGACTATGCCCACTCTCAGCCTCAAGCTGCGTATGCCGCGTACACCCATGGCCTACAGAGTAAGTGGACCTTTCTCTGCCGAGGCATGCCAGCTATGGATGAACACCTGCTTCCACTTGATGATGCTGTGTCCAACATGCTGATCCCTGCCCTTCTGGGACGACCGGTGAATACCCAGGAGCGCAGCCTCCTTGCTCTTCCGTGTCGCTTCGGCGGTCTCGGGCTGCCCCACCCATCGTCGCGAGCCTCCCAATATCAGTCTTCTCGAGACATCACCGCGCCCCTGACAAGCCGTATCTTGGTCCAAGATATGGAATTAGGCACCGCCATTGACGATGTACGCGCTGCCAAGAAGCAAGCGAAGAACACAGTTGACGCCTCGGTTCGGGCTGATGCTGTGCTTCTTTCCTCATCTGTGGATACTGAGTTGCAGCGGGTCATTGCGCTAGCGTCGGAGAAGGGAGCTTCTTCCTGGCTGACCTGTCGACCCTTGAAGCGGCATGGCATGACCCTCACCAAGGGTGAGTTCCGCGACGGAATCCACTTGCGCTACGGCTGGCTTCCACAGCGACTGCCATCATCTTGCAGCTGTGGAGCCACATTTTCAGTCGCTCACGCTTTGTCTTGCCCCACAGGGGGGTTTCCGTCGGTGCGACACAATGAGGTGCGTGACCTCACTGCCCATATGCTGAAGCGAGTGGCTCACAATGTCTCCGTGGAGCCCCACCTGCAGCCGGTCACTGGGGAGCAGTTCCGGTATCGCACCGCCATCCAGACTGAGCAGGCCCGTCTCGACGTTGCGGCAAGTGGCATCTGGGGTGGCCGGTTTGAGCGCACCTTCATCGATGTGAGGGTTTTCAATCCTCATGCGACCTCAAACCGCGCCACCTCCATTGCTTCCTGCTACACCAAGCACGAGAAGGAGAAGCGGCGCTGCTACGAGCAACGTGTCCGCGACATAGAGCATTCGTCGTTTGTTCCGGCCATATTCTCTACCACTGGTGGTTTGGGCAAACACGCGGAGTCGCTCTACAAGCGGATAGCTTCTCTTCAAGCCGCGAAGACTGGAGAAGCATACAGCTGTGTTATGTCTTGGGTTCGATGCAAATTGAGTTTTGCCCTACTCCGGTCCAGCGTGATGTGTTTGCGCGGATCCCGGAATCTTCGGCCGGTGCAGTTGGACTCACCTCCCACCTTGGCGGTTGCTGAGGCGGGCATTCGCATTTGATACCATTTGCCTCTGGTTTTGTCTGTATTGGCTTCGTCTGTGCTCTTTTCATCCTACTACTAGTAGTTTTCAGTCCGCTATTGGGCGGCTGCACTCCAAAAAAAAAAAAAAAAAAAAAAAAAAAAAAAAAACAAAAAAAAAACATCATTAGACATTACTACTACGTAGCCTTTATACGCACTTTAATACTACATTGTACATAATCATACAACTACTACGATGCTGCATAATCTCGCGCCTTGTCAACTGTCATAGTCTATTAACTAGTATCTTCTTCCATTCTTGCATGTTGTATCCCGCCGTTATGAGACGTTCAATCATTATGAATCTAGCTTTGTCCGTTACTTGTCCCCTTGTCCCGCCGTCTAATATGATTAGTGAGTACAGTATGTGTGCTCTGATTGGTTGTTGTTAGTTATTGTTATGAATATAAGTCCCTGTCTTTTATACGTTCGTCCTCTCGCTCCGGTACTGCTTCAATCTTGATCTCCTCTTTCTTCTCTTTACCTCTGACCTATCTACAAGGTATGTCCTTGGAAACGGAACTCTTGGTGGGCTGTTGAGTGATGGCGTGCATATATTGTGCACTTGGGATTCTGGGTCTTGCTCACACTTCGTGGCGGTCCTATTTTGGTGTTGTTCGCAACGCAGGCTTTTGACTGACCCTTGGGGTCGGGTCATGACAATACTCAATAGTACACGGCACTGGCTGGTCACGTGCCCATGCTTTGCGAATACTGGTAGTTGTCGGGGCTTTTATTCGAGACTGTGGACGGGGGCTTGCATTTCAAACTGTCCTTGTAGGGCCGGGGGCTATTATTCAAGAGGGTTCTAGGGTCACGCGCATTCCAACGCCAACGCTACTGCTACTTGAACATTTGGGCTCATGTAATCGCACTCAGATCATTTTTTAGGATTTCCCTGCAACTTCCTGCACAGGCAGGCATAGTGGGATGGTCTAAGACCATGATTGAGAAACAGAGGGTACCAGGTTCAAGTCCTGCTTGGAAGCGGAAGGATTTTTTCCAGCCGTGCTGCGACCCACAGTTAATTGGGAACTCGTGGCCTGGCACGAGGGAAACATGGATGCAGTGAATGGGATTTCGGTCTTTGACCACTTTGTGGTGGGTCTGATCTACTCACCTCCCACCGTTTAGGAGCTGCATCTGCGCCTTGATCCAAGAGGGTGGTGGCGTTCCTGCGGATGCGGAAAACTGGGCCTTTGGCCGAGTCTCACGCGAACCGTGAATTTTTTTTTTTTCCTGCTTCAGCAAAAAATGTTGTCCAAGACCGCATTCCTGTCACTTCGCCGCGGAGTACGAGTGGCGTTTCGTTGGACCAGTGCAGTGTATCCCACCCTCCCACCCCTGACTTCTGGGTGTGTCACGGTTTCAATATCGATATCTTATTGGCGGCCATGGGGCTGTGCGGGTCCTGGAGCAGGGATGTACATGTAGGTCCTTTAGCTTGGCCCGACGGGTGTTGTTACATTCATTGTAACAATCATCTTGTCGTTCTCCGAGGCTGTGTGTTTTGCTGCCGCGGCGATTCAGGATCTTGTGCTTATTTTTTCTCTATGCATACACTATTTTTTTTTTAAATCAGGAAGAGGATAATAATTATTATAATGAAAACTATCAATAAAATAAAGCCATTTTCCGAGCCACCGGTTGGGGGCCTGGTCAGACTGCGGCAAAATCGAAATAATCCTAGGATTATAATCCGAATCTCCATAGTAACTTGCCGCCAGAGCGGCAAAAGCGAGAGTTGACGCTCCAAAAAAAAAGCAAGAACGGACCACGCTTTTCCGCTCCAAACAGGATTTGACGCTGATACGCCATTGACGCTGATAATCACTGATTTTTTCATCTCGATATCGAGTTGCTAATTGGCCACGGACAACAACCAAACTCCTAAGGATGGTTGCAAGGATTGCACTGAAGGTGTTGGCGATCCCCACGGTGATAGTCCGTGGGCCAAACCTGAAAAAAGGCCTCCTAGAAAAATCTCGTTCCGACTTTTGGGCACCGCAATTTTATTGGCCACGTCTACTCTAGATACCTTACTGAGCAGGATTCCGGTTGTTGTCACTCTGACAACTTTCTGAAAGGTATTCAAAAATCGGCTTTTCCATGTTGAAAATTTCTCTCTCGGCGGCCATTGTTTTGTATGCATTCATCAGTGCATGCACGTTGTGTGTGGTGCTGTGAAATGTGATTATGCACCAGAATAGACGAAAGTACACGAATTCAGTGTTACCTGTCATGTCAAGTCGTGATCTGGTACGATCTGGTACACTGCACACTCTCTGCAGGTGTGCACCCGGACCCACAATTCTTTCTCTCTGCACTGCAGCACGGTGCAGGCGTGCACCCACTATACTTGGCATCTTCCTTCTCAGTTTGAACTTTCATTTCGAGATTGGTTTTTGGTTTCAGTTTGTACTAGTATGTCTGTGGTCAAGTAGCACTAGAAGTAAGCGTCGTGATGAGTTTAAAGTGTCTCATTCAAGTTCCGGAGTGCGGTGAGGAGGTGAAGCCCTTCACCCAGACAACGTGGAAGAAGGTGTGTGAAATATGCACTAGTGAAGCTGTTGCCGTAGAAAATTTAGCTGAGCTCAGGGAGTTATGTCGTAGTGATGTTTGGCCTGAAAACGGAGGCTTCCACAGAAAATGTTACCAGAAAATAACGAATATAACCCTCCGACGAAGGCAGAGTACCCCTCATCTAGCCATTCGGAAGAACTGTCTGTGCCGGAGTCGATAGAGCCAGAAGCCAAGCGCCGCCCCAGCACGCGCGCCGCACTAGCCGCGCCCGTCGTAGCTCCAGGCATGAAGGGCTGCATATTTTGTGGGAAGGAGAGACGCCAGCAACCTGGCCGGAAGAATTGAAGTCCAGTCCACAAGCAGGTGTGAATACGCACACGCTGCAGCGAAGCTGTTATGTACATGTTATACGCAGTAAACGTCAGAAAAGACGAAAAGGTCCAAGTTGCAATTGGTCAATCCGTCTCTGGAATGTTTGCGCGCGAGGTTAACTACCATAAACAATGCTACAGGAATTACACGAGAGCTTAGTGCCCCTGTTTGCGAAGCCATGGTGGGGATGCATGCCTATACAGGTTGTGACACAACCAGTGCCTTCAGTGGCAGAGGGAAGAAGCTAGCATTTCAGCTGATCACCAAGCAAACCCCAAAAGGCGAGCTGGCTCGAAAGGCTATGGCAGCACTCAGTGCATCATTTGACGCACTACCAGCTGACATTTTCGCTTGCATCGAGCAGTTCACTTGCGGTATATACGGCTTCAACACCGCCACATCTATCAACGAAGTGCGATACCAGATGTTCTGCTCTCGCTCGACGCAATCCAGCTCCCTTCCTCCTTGCCAAGATGCGCTGCGCAAGCATGCTGCAAGAGCAAATTACCAGGCCAGTATCTGGCACCGTGCTCTGGAAGCTTCCGCGGATGTCCCACCACCGCATAGCCCTGGTCAAGGGTGGACCATTGATTCTGGCGGTGGTTTGGAAGTGGACTGGCTCAGCTTGGCACCAGCACCATTGAGCCTGATGGAATTTGTTTCATGCGGTTGCACGACAGGCTGCAAGCACGGACATTGCTCCTGCCGGAGACAGCACCTCAATTGCACGGATGCTTGCAAGTGCTCTCACTCGGGCCAGGAGTGTGGGAATGGGCAACCACTGGAGCTTCAAGTAACTGCAGAACTCAGTGAAGACGAGGATGAATAAGAAAAAGAATGCCCATCCTGACAGGTATGTATAATGTGATTGAAGATTGAGTGTTCATTAGAGTTCAGTGATGCACATTGTACAATCATGAACATGTACGTGACTGTACATCATGCCCAATTCAAGTCCTTCTGATGTTTGCCCAGTGTTCAGTATCAATATCACATGTGGACTAAAATCAATGTGGGAGATATAAAAATGCACGGGAATGATCATTGCGATTATTTTTCATTGCCATCGGCTTCGGCCTCATTTCCTCTGTGCTGCGCTGATGAGTCCACAGAGGACGAACTAGTTCTGTCCACACGTTGGGTGATCATTGGAATTGGAATTGTGTATTTTCTGTGACCTGATTATTCTCTACAGGTCGACCTTTTTTGGCAACATAAGTCAGTGTTATGATGACGAAGTCTCCCTCGTACACAGCTGCAACAAACGTAGTCTTCTGGGGTCACGCGGTCCTTCAGGTCTGGTCTGTCAGTGACCTGTGCTGATGGTCACAGTGTTGTGATCCTTTCTCTGGACTTTCAGATTATTCTGCAACCCATATAATAACTATGCAATGCATAAATGCGGCTGTGTGTTCTGCCTTATATCTGTATAATGTACACCATTTTTGTATTGAACGGTCTGAGATATTCTTA
>NC_088649.1:5011367-5016367 GCF_964019385.1 Sycon ciliatum | reverse complement strand
CCATATTTTATACCCAGAGAATACGCAGTGATTTATCCAATAGAGTTATGAATACTAGTTCTTCTAAACCGAAAGTTTGTCTTATCAGTGTTCTTCCTAACGAGGTTCCACTGTATTTCTGCTTTTCATCTCATCACAAAAATTCTGCGCCTTTTTCTCCATCTACGCATAAAATCTAGACTGACAACCTGCTTGTTAAATCATGCACCTGCTTTCAGGCGTAAAAACCCTGTTCTAGAGGTCTCAGTCCTCATTTGTTAGACTTACCTGTCTTTATACATGTAACTTACTCTCTCTCTCTCTCTCTCTCTCTCTCTCTCTCTCCTCTCTCTCTCTCTCTCTCTCTCTCTCTCTCTCTCTCTCTCTCTCTCTCTCTCTCTCTCTCTCTCTCTCTCTCTCTCTCTCTCTCTCTCTCTCCTCTCTCTCTCTCTCTCTCTCTCTCTCTCTCTCTCTCTCTCTCTCTCTCTCTCTCTCTCTCTCTCTCTCTCTCTCTCTCTCTCTCTCTCTCTCTCTCTCTCTCTCTCTCTCTGTCATTGTGTTGATTTGATTCCTATGTGTGTGTGTGTGTGTGTGTGTGTGTGTGTGTGTGTGTGTGTGTGTGTGTGTGTGTGTGTGTGTGTGTGTGTGTGTGTGTGTGTGTGTGTGTGTGTGTGTGTGTGTGTGTGTGTGTGTGTGTGTGTGTGTGTGTGTGTGTGTGTGTGTGTGTGTGTGTGTGTGTGTGTGTGTGTGTGTGTGTGTGTGTGTGTGTGTGTGTGTGTGTGTGTGTGTGTGTGTGTGTGTGTGTGTGTGTGTGTGTGTGTGTGTGTGTGTGTGTGTGTGTGTGTGTGTGTGTGTGTGTGTGTGTGTGTGTGTGTGTGTGTGTGTGTGTGTGTGTGTGTGTGTGTGTGTGTGTGTGTGTGTGTGTGTGTGTGTGTGTGTGTGTGTGTGTGTGTGTTGTGTGTGTGTGTGTGTGTGTGTGTGTGTGTGTGTGTGTGTGTGTGTGTGTGTGTGTGTGTGTGTGTGTGTGTGTGTGTGCATGTATCTTGCAGATGCGTCAGTTCGCCCGCGACCTTCAGAAGCTGTACGCCGAGGAGAAATCCGTGGAGGCACTGCGCAAGGCAAAGGAGGAGATGGTGGCCACGGTAAGTCAGTACTTCCAAGGCTTTCTTGTCAGCTCTCATTCTAAGCTATCCCTGGTTTTTTTTTAATGAACTACACCACCTCCACGACATGCGCCTCTATGGCTGACGTCATTCGTACCAATAACATGCCTTCAAGTCTAATTTGTTGATGAACAGGCCGAAAGCTGCTGTCACTTCGTATTTTTCTCTCCCTGTTTGTCGCGTAAGTGCTCACCTGTCCCCACACACGACCACCCGCCAACTTACAATTACCTCATACCCATGTGCTCTCTTCTCTCTCTCTCTCTCTCTCTCTCTCTCTCTCTCTCTCCCTCCCTCTCTGTCTCTCTCTCTCTCTCTCTCTCTGTCTCTCTCTCTCTCTCTCTCTCTCTCTCTCTCTCTCTCTCTCTCTCTCTCTCTCTCTCTCTCTCTCTCTCTCTGTCTCTCTCTCTCTGTCTCTCTCTCTCTCTGTCTCTCTCTCTCTCTCTCTCTCTCTCTCTCTTCTCTCTCTCTCTCTCTCTCCGTCCCCAATTCCTGTACGGTTGACATGTTTTAGTAGTGCTGTGTTCTTCTTTTTCTAAAGAAAGATACTACACGGAATCCAGGTAAACTGCACCAGTACAAAATCTGCGTAAAAGTTTTCTCCGTCAATTTAGGATTTGAATTGTCAGGACTCCACCTGACAGCAAATTTTGTTCAGGATAATACTACAGTACCACTTGTGTCGTTATATTTCCTCTAGCCCTCTCGCTTAGGATGAGCTTTCTTTTTTATGCATGGCAGCTTAAGCGAAGGCTATATACCTGCTTTATGCAGGTTGATGCCAACGCGAACAAGCAAAATAATAATAATAATAATACCACTTGTGAGCGTTTGTGTGTGTGTGTGTGTGTGTGTGTGTGTGTGTGTGTGTGTGTGTGTGTGTGTGTGTGTGTGCGCGCGTGTGTGTGCGCGGTGGTGTAGCTGACCCCCGAATGGTTTCAAACTGCGAAGCTCGAAGTACAGTGGTGGCAGAGGCATGAGCTGTGAATGGAGACGGTTGCTGGAGATGGATGGTGATGCAGGGAGAAGAGTTACGCTGCCTGACGACGAGTGGGACATTGTTTGATCCTGCAATTTCAGTTCGAGCGCGGTGGACTTCTAGACGATGTGTCCTCATGGCTGTTTTTCAACGCTTGGCCTATCGCTGATATCCCTGCGTGGAATGTTCTTCCAGTGGAGTCCAGGTGGGACTTCGGGTGCTCACACTCCATCACCTGGTTGATTATTTCGGAACTGCAATAATACAGGTTCAAATAATTATTGTTTCCTTTTAGTGCGTATCTCTTGTCATCTCTCTTTTCTATACGTCGCACACCAGATGTACTACTATCGCTGTCTTTCTCCTGCTATCTCTCTCTGCTTGCTGTTTTTTGTTTTTGTTGCCACTGCCCCTCATCATACCCATGCTTGGGTGGAGGGCGGCGTGACCCGTTAGGGTAGCTGTCAATACAGTACAGTACAGTACAGTACAGTGTATATGTGTGTGTGTGTGTGTGTGTGTGTGTACATGTGTGTGTGTGTGTGTGTGTACATGTGTGTGACTGTGTGCGCGTGTGTGCACGTGTCTGGGTGTCCCATTGCAGATCTACCGCATGTGCTGCATCTCCCTGGGCACACCACCTACACAGCTGACATGGGAGTACACAGACAAGGACAATACATATCACTGCCATCAAGACATCACACCCGTACAGCTGTACGAGAAGTTTGTCAAGCCGCACTTCGACGTGGACAACAAGGTATGTCTAAGCACACTCACGGCCTTCTGTCTAATGGTACTGTAAGACATATTATTATACCGAGTCGCAAATTTAACGATTGTCCAAAATTCATAGGTTAACGAGAAGATATGTTAACGATCTTGCAGTATTCTGCCATATCCACACACAGCATATATGAAGCAGTACGGCCTCAACGGATCTTATTATAACGAAGAAATGTCATCCGTTAAAACGTTAGATTTGCTTCCTCGTTATATATACATGTCTTACAGTATCTGGGGTGTTAGACCGTAGTCCGTTGCTGCTACTATGCTGCTGGCATTGCTACTGTTGATGCTGTCATTGCTACTGTTGATGCTGCTGCTGCTGCTCTTGCTCTTGCTCTTGCTGTTGCGGCTGCCGTTGCTGCTGTCACTGTTGCAATTGTTGCTGCTGCTGTTGCTGCTATTGTTGCTGTCACTGTTCAATTGTTGCTGCTGTTGCTGTTGCCATTGCTGCTGCTGCTCCTCTTGCTGTTGCTGTTGCTGCTGCCATTGCTGCTGCTGCTCCTCTTGCTGTTGCTATTGCTGGTGTTGTTGCTGTTGTTGCTGTTACTGTTGCAATTGTTGCTGCCGTTGTTGCTGTTGCTGTTGCCATTGCTGCTGCTACTGTGGCCGCTGCCATTGCTGCTGCTGGTGTTGCTGCCGTTGCTGCTACTACCATACATCTGTGTATGTACTGTGCTGTGCTATGCTGGCTGGTGTATCTGTGGATGTGTTGTGCTGTGCTATGCTGGCTGGTGTATCTGTGTATGTACTGTGCTGTGCTATGCTGACTGGTGTATCTGTGTATGTACTGTGCTGTGCTATGCTGACTGGTGTATCTGTGTATGTACTGTGCTGTGCTATGCTGGCTGGTGTATCTGTGTATGTACTGTGCTGTGCTATGCTGGCTGGTGTATCTGTGTATGTACTGTGCTGTGCTATGCTGGCTGGTGTATCTGTGTATGTACTGTGCTGTGCTATGCTGACTGGTGTATCTGTGTATGTACTGTGCTGTGCTATGCTGGCTGGTGTATCTGTGTATGTACTGTGCTGTGCTATGCTGGCTGGTGTATCTGTGTATGTACTGTGCTGTGCTATGCTGGCTGGTGTATCTGTGTATGTACTGTGCTGTGCTATGCTGGCTGGTGTATCTGTGTATGTACTGTGCTGTGCTATGCTGGCTGGTGTATCTGTGTATGTACTGTGCTGTGCTATGCTGGCTGGTGTATCTGTGTATGTACTGTGCTGTGCTATGCTGGCTGGTGTATCTGTGTATGTACTGTGCTGTGCTATGCTGGCTGGTGTATCTGTGTATGTACTGTGCTGTGCTATGCTGGCTGGTGTATCTGTGTATGTACTGTGCTGTGCTATGCTGGCTGGTGTATCTGTGTATGTACTGTGCTGTGCTATGCTGGCTGGTGTATCTGTGTATGTACTGTGCTGTGCTATGCTGGCTGGTGTATCTGTGTATGTACTGTGCTGTGCTATGCTGGCTGGTGTATCTGATACATGTGCCTGTATAAGGCTATAAGACCGTAGTGCATTGCCAAATATGGAATGCACGAGTAATGCATGTGAATACGCTGGGATCAGCAATGCACTGTTCAACACCCCTGCACGATCACACCCAGGTGGTTGTGTGGGAGTGTTTATGGTACATGTACAAATTGCGTCACTGAGCCGCACTGTGTTGTGCTGTGCTGTGATGTGATGTGCTGTGTTGTGCTGTGCCCACACTGTGCTGTGCTGTGCTATGTTGTGATGTGATGTGCTGTGCTGTGCTGTGTCCATATTGTGATGTGCTGTGCTGTGATGTGCTGTGCTGTGTGCGTGTTATGTTGGTAGGTGTGTTTGATGCACGACCCACGTCCTGGTCATCCATACCATGACAGCTATACGGTGCAGTACTTGGGCAGCGTCGTCGGTGGACGCAGCATCCAGTACGTCAACCTGCCCATGGACGAGATGAAGGAAGCCGTCAGGAAGAGCCTTATTGACAAAGAGGTACAACATGACATTGTATACGAATAGGTACTGTATTGCACAGAGTACTGCAACACCGGAAAATTACGGTGGAGATTTATTCTCGGTAACTTCAGTGCATTCAACTCAGA
>NC_088649.1:4998867-5006367 GCF_964019385.1 Sycon ciliatum | reverse complement strand
GGTGAAGAAAGCCGAAAAACAGCTTACGTACAATAACATAAAGAAAGACTCTGAGCCGCGCCAGTTTCTGACTGGTTTGCCTTCAGGTGTTTGGACCGCTCTGTGGGACTTCTTTGAGCCTAGCCGAGAAAATGTACTGCGCCGAGCCAGATCTGCGAAGACGGAAGCTGAGGGACGGCGGATACAGTTGGAGGTGGCCGTAAATCGCCAATGAGCATGTAATGGAGGATCAGCTGCTATTGGCATTGATGTGTCTAAGCCTGGGCCGAATGGGACAGAAGCTGTCATGCGTGGCACAAGTTAATCATCCGTTTCACGGTATATACTATATAGCTAGCTGAGCTGGAAAGATGTCTTGTTCCTCCGTTTGGGCATGATCCCCATTTGGGCGAGCTGGCGAGATGTTCAGTCATCAATGCCATGTACCGCAAGACATTCTGCATTGTGGATGAAACAGTTCTATTTTGCCATGCACTTAGGGTTCTTGCACCGGCACAAAAAGACCCAACAGATCCTTGCGCTCTTATTTTCTCCCATGGTAACATTGCTGATCACAACACCCGGTAGCCAGTCGCAGATGCAACCAAATCAACCAGGTTCTCTTATTCTTTTTTTCCAATACTGAAACCAAAGGTATACCAATATTTGCATCGAATGTAGTGATGATTTCAATACTGTCCACTAGTACAACGCATTACCAGACTGGCATATAATCATGATAATATTATCCATTTCGCAATCACTGTCATTGCTTTCTTAGATCTTCAATCATCAATATCGGACCATAAACCGTCTATCATCTTCTATTATATCATCATTAGAATCCTGCTACTATCCTCCTCTAACGATGAGCTCGAAGAAAAGAAACAGCGGTCTAGAGGCGTAAACAATATCTGTCAACGGAAGTGTCCTTGCTGTGCTGGTGTGTTAATGCTTCGTGCATTAGTTCGGCCAAGAGCGCATGGTGGTGGCGGGTTGAGGATGTTAAATATACTAGAAAATAGTTCACTCTGAACGTGCAGGGGGTATATTCATAGGTTCGAAAGAACCGCACACACACTTTGCTGCAGACAGCGGCAAGCTTTGGCCCTCGTGCTTCGAAGAGGGAGCAATCCACTGCGCTACGCTTGCGATTAACAGCAAGCTTCGACTTTTCAAAGGTACGACTCATCATTGGCTCTGGGGTAATGTTCCTGGAACAAATGCCCCATAGCCAACTGAGGGCCAGGGAGCACGCAATCTGCCTTCCTGGGCGAGAAGTGTTCCAGCACAAGAAGCAGCACGAATACATGCTGACAAAGACCACCATCACCACCAGCCGGCACACAGCACACTGTTCTTCAAACACCATCCACTCCGTCCATGTGTTTGCACTGTCCTCCTCTAGCTCTTCACGCTCAACAAATAACAAGCACTGCTCATCGTTTTTTTATGCTTCCTCTGGGTTGGCTAGCCCTTCGACTTGACAAAACAGCGATCACCCGTGACTGCACTGCTATCGTCACCTCATAGCAGTCGCTTCCACCAGTGGCTTTTTCCTGTCTTTGCAAGGTGTCCAAGGATGGCTGCTGTTGTCACTACAGGCAAATCAGAAGTACTTTAGTGGCTGATGTCCAACCAGATCGTTGGAAAATCGATTTTTCCACTTCAGGGCTGCTGATCGCGACTTGGTGACTTGGCAGCACCACGGTTACCTTCATAGAAGATGGCTCTGGAGAGGAAAAGACAGACCAGACAAAGGTTACTATTATCTTCAGCACCGATCGCAAGGAGAAAGAAATATGGTCTGCTGTAGCCTAGGCACAAAATAAATCTCACAACACGATTCGCGATTCGAATATTTCAACAACAAAAAAACTCACCTCTGGAGTAACTCCTGTTTGTGGCCCAAGATCGTTCCCTCCCGCGCCTTGAAAAAATCCTGCAGCGGCATCACAGTCCATGTCTCTCTCGGAGACTCTGCTCCTACCAGCAGGAGGTTTAGCACCGCTCGAAGCCATCGCAAACTATTTGAACTAAGCAGAAGACATTCCAAAACAAACCTGAAACACACTGTCAAAGATGCTGTCACGTTCAAAAACTAGCTCGATCGCGAGTGAGGTTGCCCCCGTGCTCAAACCCAGTATAATAAGGGGATCGGTCTATTACTGGGAGGAGGGCATGTGATGTCATCTCTGTTACCAATAGAAATTAAAGAATATTCGTACGTTCGTTCGATAAGCCAAAGAATATTCGGTTACTAGGTTTTGACATTCGTTTCACCACTACTAAAATATGAACATCACTAGCCAGAACGGATAACCTGCCCCACCCCCACCATTCTTTGCCGCTCAATGTGTCTGCAGAGGTCACTGTCTGGTTACTGAACTTGTCTAGGTCAGGAGCAGTTTGACTGTGGCTTCCGTTCTGTGATTAGGCTGTACTTGTGACAAGTGCACACGTCATGTGTGCACTCGTTCGCTTGTGTGCCAGTGTTTGCGTGCTTGTATTTATGTTTGCGTCTCTCTCTCTCTCTCTCTCTCTCTCTCTCTCTCTCTCTCTCTCTCTCTCTCTCTCTCACACACACACACACACACACACACACACACACACACACACACACACACACACACACACACACACACACTCTCTCTCTCTCTCCCCCATTCCATTCCTACATGTCCTCAGACACCAGCTGGCCAGACCGTGGAGGAGGCCAATGCATCAGGCAAGATCAACAAGTGGTGCATTGAGAACTCCTGGGGCGACGCCATGGATGACAAAGGTTACCTCACTGCCACTGACGATTGGTTTGCTGAGTATGTCTTCATGGCCGTTGTGGACAAGCGCTGCCTGGGCGCCGACGCCATTGCTGCCTTGGACAAGCCCGTTCACGTGCTGCCGCCCTGGGACCCCATGGGAACTCTGGCCTGAGCGTGGTGCCGGCCACGGCTCAGCCATCGCTACGCCCACGTGTGCGTGACAGGCGCGCCTCGCTCCCGCTCCTGTGCAGTGTGCGCCATTACCAGCGCCAGCATGGTCGGCAGTACAGTCGTTTGATGTGTTCAAAGTTACTACCGTTTGAGTGTGGTGAACGATGACGTCGTGGGGATGTGCCTATGACGTCATGGGAATACACATATGACGTCACGGGAATGTACCTATGACATCATCGTGTATGAATGCATGGTGTCTGCACTCGCTATGCAGGCGAACGCACACGGACTGCATTACACAACGATGCACATGTATGTATAACTGTGTGTACTGATTACTGGACTGTCTGCCAGTGTGCATTTGGGTTTTCAATACTGCGTTGCACGCACAATGATATCACTGATCTCACTGAGCCTGTTGGACTTTAGCCCACTTTGCTTCTCTCTGCACCACCGCAGGACATGATGGCGTTTCCCAGCTGAGCACCAACTGCCTTACTTGTAGTGGCGTCACTCTCTCGGATTCACACAAACATTCGTCCAAGTCTCTTTTTTTCCTCCGATTCGTTTCTGCTGCCACTGCTTTTGCCAGTTCTGAACTTCTCGCCCGTTTCCCACTCTGGATGACTAGCTAGTGTCCCCCTCAGCCTCCTGACCTTGCTTCGCCTGTCTTTTTAGGCCCACGCTTAGGAAACCGTCTGCTGCAATTTCCAATCAAATGCCATTCCGGCCACTTCTAGTATAGAGTGCCGTTGCGTAGACTTCATACATTCATTCAGCTTCTCAGGTACTTAGTTGTTGTGCACTGCAACACGATTTAGAACAAAAATAAATAAATAAATAAATTTTTAGAGCTTGTTGAATCCAGCGAGCCCCTTCTTCACTCATGCCTGTGTTTTGTTTGTGCGTGCATGCGTGCTTGTGGGCGTGTTCGTGTAGATACGATATTCTGTTGCAGTTGAAGGGTTTGTGTTTGAATGGCCAACCTCTCCCCTCATCCACCCTCTTCACTGACATGCATATCCGTAGACTAGTATACACACACATACACACACACACACACACACACACACACACACACACACACACACACACACACACACGCGCGCGCGCTCCCACCCACCCTCTTCACTCTACTGCGGATGATGAACTCCTTTCCTTTTTGTCTATGTCTAGATTCACTTTTGAAAATACTGATACGTCCATTCGCTGTCACTAATCATGAGTGGAACAGATAGAGTGTTTGGTTAGGTAGTTGTCCGTAGCTCGTATCATTGTGGGTACAAATCTCAGTAGGTGAACAAACAGAAAACAAGAAAAAATGGAGGGATGATTCTAGGAGAGACCTGGTTACCCATGGTAACTGTGTATGGATCAAGGAGCGCTGGTAGTATAGTATGTATGGATAGTGAGGAATTGTGTGTGTTTTGTCAGGTTCTTTTTTGCAGCATCTGTTCTACTGTTTTTGTTTTGTGGTCCTGGCGAGCCCCAATCCTAGCCTGGTTCAGGAGGGGGAGTACCCCTTTTCTGGGGCTGGTTTTGCAGGGGCTGCCTGTCTGGGGTATATGGTTGCCCCTTCTCTGGGGCTGATCCGGCAGGTGCTTGTTCTGGCTGCCCGCTCACACCACCTTCCTCCCTTTTCGCTGCCTCAAACTTATGGACTTTCTTGGTCCAGTGGCAGTCATCACTGATGTTGGCTACCGTGGCAACCCAGGGCCCAGGAACCGCAAATGACACCGAACCGAGTGCACGCACGTGCGCACACACCCACACGCGCGCACACACAAACAACACTACGTGCATGAGCGACCATGACAATACTTCTCTTATCGGCCACTGGCCATCGTAGGGATAAAGTTTTCTGTCAATGACCAATGATAATTTCAATATCGCAACAATGTCTCCTCGCCGATCGACCAATAAAAAAAAAAGCAGTGGAAAGCTGAGACAGACATGCCAGGTAGAGGATGTCTACTGATACCGAGGGATGTGAGTAAAAAGAACGCCAGACCAAGCCAAGCATGCAGCTGGCTGCTGCACCGATCAACCAGCCGCCGTTAGTGCGAGATGTCCTGGAAGTTAGTTGCAAGCAGCACTGTACATGTTAAAAGTCATGTTGTTGGGTTGACAAGGTTTATCTAATACTAGTACTGTACTAGAATGGGGGGGGGGTACTAGTATGGGGGGTACTAGTATGGGGGGGGGGGGGTACTAGAAATACCATCGGATAATTATGACTACGGGCAAAATAGAACTCTGAAAGCTGTCCCCGCGGTAGAGCAAGAAACATAGGTGAAGAACCGGAAATAGGTCAGATCAAGACAGCGTACTCTACCGAGTACACCACCACCAGTGGGTACACATGTGTATTGTACAGCACGATCACACTCCGTGAAAAGCAGGGAGTAGTACAATACTGTATTGTACTACTCCCTGGTGAAAAGCAACATCACTTCGCACAGATCTACTGTATGCGTGCGTGCATGTACTGCATCTAAACCAAGTACATCCTCACAGCCAGCCACTACTACTACCGGTAGTAACTATTCCGACACAGAGTGAGTGACGGCATCAGTCTTCACTTCACTGTTGCAAACTCCAGCATACTGTAGTAAGCCATCTGATCCGAACGAACTCACGCTGGCTTTCACTGCCATGAAAGCACACGGCCTCTCGTTGCCATGGAAGCACATAGCGAAGTCTATTCACTGTACGTGGTCCAATGCACAGCTGGGCGCTAGCCGCTAAGTAGGTGCAGTACAAGTACCAGCCGCTACTTTGCTGGCCGCACTGGAAACAGCAGTTTGTGTTTTAATGCAGCGCAGGGCCATTATGCAGTGCAGGGCCATTAATTATGCAGTACAGGGCCATTATGCAGTGCAGGACCATTATGGAATCAGACCACCGGCCACTTGCTAGAGCTGCGCCACAGCCGGCCGGAGTGCTGCATGGTTGATGCATGCACTTACACATAGTGGCCCGGCCGCGAAGCATCAGGGTATCATTATCAAGGGCGGCCTGACTCAGGGGGGGGGGTACTAAACGTGCCCCAGTAATCGGGTACACTGCCCCCCCCCCCCTCCCCGCACCTCACCTGTGCGCAGCATGTGTCCCAGTCCCCTATTACAGTACTAGCCCGTCCCACTTAGAGTGACACATCATCATTGTTGTTGTTGTTGTCGTCGCTGTCACTCTGCAGCCGTGCAACGCCGGTCAAGTCTGGAAAGTCATCCATCGTGTCGTCGTTGCCAAGTGCTGCTGTACCTCCTGCTTTGACCGCTATGCCTGCGGCTGCTGCTGCTGCTGGTACTGTGGTTCCTGTCGATGCCGGCACTTTGGCTCTCGGTAATGTTGGTGATATATCTACTGCTGCTGCTGCTGTTCCTGCTGCTGGTGTTGCTCTTGTTGTTGCTGCTGCTGTAGCTGCTGCTGCTGTAGCTGCTGCTGCTGTTGTTGTTGTAGCTGTTAGTGCTGATGCTCTCCCAGCTGCTGTTATTGCTGTTGCTACTGTTGTCTGTTCTGGCACTGACGGAGAGTTCGCAATATGTAGCGGTTTCGCAGCTGCCCGTCCAGTCGCACTGCCCTGATACAGGATCGGCGTGGGGCTGACCAGCTCGGGAGTTGCCAGGTGAGAAGCGGACGACGCCGACTGCGACGACGAGATTGCCTCTGACACGCCGTCCAGCGCGCTAAACTCTTCGTCTGTGCCACCAGTGCTAGCGTGCTGTTTCCACTCCGAGCTGTTGACGTGCGCCGCTTGCAGTGGCAGGGTGCTCAACGAATCGCCGCTGTCCGTGTGTGGGAACGCGGCGAAGATCTCACCGGGGCTCTGGCCACCACCGCCGCCGTTGTCATGCCGACCCAGGTGCAGTTCGTGCTCGTTGGCAGCATGGTGACGATGGAGATTATCAAGATCGTAACGTTTCTCAGGTTGCTGCATGTGCTGTTGTTTGTGATGTTGATCACCTTTCTGGGACGCCGCATGTGCAGGTTTGCTCAGCGGATACACACCAGAGAGATGTGAGGAGGATTCGGAATCGTACACCACAGATGCGTGCTGCTTACTACTAACGTATACAGTGGACGGATCACTGTCCGTCATGGAGGTGTGTGTGCTGACTGTCAGTACTTCGCCGGGACTTGGCCGATTTCCAGTCTTATCTGTAACGGCCGTGGGATGCCGGTGCTGCGGACTTGCTACTGATGTTGCTGCTGCTGTTGCTGCTGTTGCTGCGGCACCGCTGGCCACATTCAGATCAGCGCGGCCAGCACGACTGAAGGTTACTGACTGCTTCGGTTTGGTGGTGATATCGCCTGGCTTGCGAAGCGGATTGCCGAGTCCCTCTGCGGAGTCCAGCTGTGTGCTTACAGCTACGGCGGTGCGCTGCGTGTCTCCACGTTGTGCAGTCGTAACCCATGCAGCGGTGCCAAGCCGCCGGGCTGTTGCTAGAGTGTCATCTTCATCGTCGTTATCACCGCGTGTGCCGCGTTGCATGCCAGTGGCCATGCCATCTGCCAGCGGCTGCGATGGTATTGACTTCAGTGCTGCTGTTGTTGTTGTTGTTGTTGTCGGCATGGGGGTGCC
>NC_088649.1:4961367-4993867 GCF_964019385.1 Sycon ciliatum | reverse complement strand
ACACAACTGTTTGAATGATCTTCAGTTTCTTCAGTGACCCACCCAATCATCGAAATGTGCCTGGAAACACATGGAAATTCTGCCATAGAAAAATGGACCAAGGAACTACAAGTTACGCTATAATGTCCACTAACACCACCAGTTACTAAACAATCAGCTCATGCTCAGTGGTGTTAGTGGACATTATAGCGTAACTTGTAGTTCCTTGGTCCATTTTTCTTTTCTATAAATTAATCCTTGGCTCTCCAACCGAGTCCATTCTGCCATAGTGTTGGGTTTGACAAGCAAGAGTTCTACAAGATTGTGTGGTTGCTTGGCCATAATTGCTTTGGGAGCTCAGACTATCAAGAGTGAACGGAATACGGGCCTGATGAATTCCCTGTCCCGTCTCCGTCCCCACCCTTGCTCCTGTCTCTGCCCCTGTGTCTGTCCCTGTCTCTGCCCCTGTGTCTGTCCCTGCCTCTCTCCCTGCCTCTATCCCCGCCTCTGTCCCTGCCTCTGTCCCTGCCTCTGTCTCTGACTCTGCCCCCCCCCCCCCCCCCCCCGCCTCCATCCATGTTCCTGGCTACTGAAGATTACCTGGACACAGCAGAGCGTTGCTCTTCCTGGCGGACTATTTCGGCTGCTTGCCATCGGTCCGGGACATGAGGCTGCTGTTCCCCGACCCGGGGGCTATTGACCCAACCGCTGGTCGCTGACCAGAATCGTCTTGCACCACCTGGACCAACAGAGCAGAACACAGCCACATTGTAGTTTGAGTGAGTGGGTGAGTAAGGGAGCTAGAGAGAGAGAGAGAAGAGAGAGAGAGAGAGAGAGAGAGAGAGAGAGAGAGAGTGTGTGTGTGTGTGTGTGTGTGTGTGTGTGTGTGTGTGTGCCGGTGTGTGTGTGTGTGCTGGTGTGTGTGTGTGTGTGTGTGTGTGTGTGTGTGTGTGTGTGTGTGTGCATGTGCATGTGCACATGCGTGTGTGTGTGCAAGGGAGCAAGAGACAGTGTTTACATTTATAAAGGCAACACATAGGGTTAAGTGACTGATCCTAAAATTTAATACCACAATTTTGCCTCGTTAAAAATAAAACTTCGAGTAGCTCAGTGCAATGAATGAGAAACAACTGAATAGAGCAGCTGTCAACCTTGGAGAAATGTAGAAAGAACAAAAACAGAGCATGTACAGCATGTGGTTATCACACAAAGAACACTACATACCTGGGAACGAATCATCCGTACTCTCGGACTCGGTGGCATTGCCGCTCATAGCAATCGCCTCGTCCGGACACAGCACGCTGTCGTCAACATGGCCTCCATTGCCGAAGCCGCCACCAAAGTCACCATCGTTACCATGACTACGCCGTCCGGGTCCAGCAGGTGACAGTGGAAGTGGCGAGGCCGGTATTGTCTGTGTTCGGTCAGTGTTTGCCCTGGCTGTCGTCCTCTGTGTACACAGAATCACACAGCAAACACACACACACACACACACGGACACACACACACACCAGCACACACAGCAAACATCATGCGGCGTTGGTTACTTTAAAACAATCACGGTTCGCTTGAGACTTGGCTGGAGGCCATGTTTTTCGCATCCGTATCCATAGGAACACCACCAGCCTTGAAGGATCAAAGCGCAGATGCAGCTCCTATAGCGGTGGGAGGTGAGTAGATCAGACCCACCACAAAGTGGTCAAAGACCAAAAATCCCATTCGCTGCATCCATGCCTTCGCTGGTTACCTTCTCAAACCTTAAATAAACCCGTCGTTAGGGACGGGAAGAGGTCAATGAAAAACATTCTAGAAGATTTTCCTATATAGGTTCTGCGAATGGTGCTGTGGCGGTGAGTCAGCGGAACCAGTTATAGGCGCTATGTATGCTGCGCGAGCCAGCGAAACCGCTCATGGGGCGCTATGTACATACAGCAAGAGCCGCTAGTGAGCCGCTAGTGAGTCGCTAGTGCATCGCCGTGCCGTGACTTTGCCAAAGCATCTCAACTGATCATACAATCGCCTACTAGTAACCTCTGTGTCTCTATGTAGGCATAGCAGGGGCGTCGGAACGCATTTCAGGGTAGCACGGTCAGCCATCTGAAGCACAAGTATTATTTACTCGCGTCGGGGTGACCCGTGCGGGGGGGGGGGGAGGGGGTCTGCTGAGAGCTTTCGAAATTTAGAGCCCAAAAACAACAGTGCTTTTCATTGCTTCATGGCGTACTCGGGGCAACACGTGCTATAGTCAATACTGTACTGACCGTTGTGTGTCGGGCGTCCCTCTCAAGCTATTTTACAGTCAGACCTCGCTTATCCGGTCCTCTTTTATCCGGATCCCTCGCCATCCGGAAGAAAATCGTTGGTCACAGATATACAGCATATGAGCATATGCCATGCATACATACAGTATGTGTGTTCGATTATCCGGTTCCCCCGCGCATACTAGTATCTGCATATGTTTGTGCAAAACGGATGTGTGCGGTTGTGCGGCGAGGTCTGACTGTACCATCTTGCATATGCGGGCTACTCCCGGGGAAGTACGGTGCTGCTCCATATACTTCAAAGTAATCCAAATCCGATCGCAAGAGTCGGGTACGGTCCGGGCACCCCAGATCTACCAGCATTGGAATGGTCACTGGAGCACTGAACAAAACTCACTCACTTGATCCCATTTCATTGAGCAGCAATGCAAAATAGCCAAAGGTGCAAAAAAATCTCCCTCTACATGCTGGGCACATAGTCATATGGGCCAGCTCAAGGCCCGGGGTCCGAGATAGCACGACGAGTTCGAAAGGGCCGAAACCATCACAACAACAGATTGCCCATGTGTGTGCACACTAGCGTGCTTGAAACTACAGCCATGGTCACACAAATCCGACCCCTCCCCCCCCCCCCCCTCCCCCCCCCCCCCCGACCCCCCCTCCCCCCAAAATTAAAGCAATGCCGGAATAAAACTGTATACGCCCTCATATCACAATCATAGCAACAATTGTTGTTGTTGTTGTTACTTTATTTCACCTCACCAGAATTACAGGCAGTAGAATGCCTTCTCACTAGACCAGGTCTAGTTCTCACAAATGATGAAGAATGTGAATGAACATGCTGAAGCTAATGAAAAACAAGAAATAGAAAAAGATGAGGAAAACCTGTGTTTTATATTTTACGACGGTATTTGTATGTTTTTCTAAGCACTCGCAGACTCCATTGCAGCCACTCACATATTACAGGGTACCTCACTTCAAACTCTCCAACTACAGTCTCTTCGCTGCATAAGTTCACTTCACTTCCAAAAAAATATTATATAATGGAATGCATGGTGCATTCCTTTTATATCTAATATATATATATATACACTAGTCAGAACAACAGATGGCTTGATCAGTCACAACTTAAAGTTTCATGCCATCTCAGGCACTCATCAGGTGATATGAACATCAAGAAAAATAACCCACTATTTAAAGCCCAGTATGGCGGGACAAGGATAACAGAAAGCGCTAGGGGCGCTATCAACTCATATCCGATTCAGTGTCATAGCCAGTTAGGATCGCGGTACTAAGGTGATAAAGGTGATAAAACTGAGCTGGCCTAGCTAGTGAGTTCCGCGGTGCAAAGATGATGATGGTGACAAGGCGGCAGAGAGCTATCAACTGGCCCTACTGCCTGGAAGCAGGGTGCCGAGAAGATCATGTTATCGGTGTTGACAGCATGAATTTATTTTGATGTCGACATTTGGATATCAACTCCGACCGCTTGTTGAGGCTCGATCTCCTGTCGGCAGTGATTATTCTCGCCTTCTCCTCGAGGCACAGGCTGCATCTTTTTGTTATGTTGCTGTAGGCCTTGGCCTTCTGAACCACTCGCCACTTGATGTCGTGCGTCTTGCCATTATCTTTTAATTCCCACACATGCTTTGAGAGGCCCGTGGATTTGCGGTATCCAGGAAGCTTGATGGATGTCTTGTGGTTCCCGTATCGAAGCTTGAATGGAGGCTCCGTACTGCCAATGTAGGTTTTGGGCCCATCGCTGTGGCCATCACTCGACACCTCCGCCGCGTAGACTATGCTGGTTGCTTGACACGCTCCGTTGAGAGGGCACTGGTCCTTGCGACGGCAGTTGCACGGCTTGTCCGGTTCCTGGACGCACACTTGACGCTTATTGTGGCCACTGATAATGTGGGCCATATTCGGCAAACAGGAGTAGCTCACCTTCACATTGAAGCGGTTGAAGATTTTGTTCATTTTGGACCCCTTAGGAAAATGCTTGTCGATCAGCCGAAGGAAGGTGCCGGCGATGTTGGTCCGGACACTCTTGGAGTATGGCGGGTTAAACCACACCACATTCCGTTTCCTTTTTCTTTTTTGCTTGCTGCCGTTCATTGCAGCAGGTGGCGTTGGGTCAATGTACTTGATGTTGGCAGGTAATCCGCTGGCCGCTAATGCATTGCGATATGTAGGGGCAGCATCGGCGAATACGCCGCTGTCGGCAGATATGCTTGAGACACGTCGAGCGATCATATCAGGGATGTTCCGTAGTATGGATGGTGGGTGATTGGACATGGCGTTGACGTAGAGAGGTGCGTCTCCAGGTTTACGATACGGCTGGAATTTCCCGGTGTCGAGGCTGAGCGTGATGTCTAGGAAATTCACTGTCGAAAGATTAACGTCGATAGTAGTTTTTAGATCATACTGCTTGAATACTTCGATAATGGACTTCCTCTGCCGACTGCCGACAGGAGATCGAGCCTCAACAAGCGGTCGGAGTTGATATCCAAATGTCGACATCAAAATAAATTCATGCTGTCAACACCGATAACATGATCTTCTCGGCACCCTGCTTCCAGGCAGTAGGGCCAGTTGATAGCTCTCTGCCGCCTTGTCACCATCATCATCTTTGCACCGCGCAACTCACTAGCTAGGCCAGCTCGGTTTTATCACCTTTATCACCTTAGTACCGCGATCCTTCCTGGCTATGACACTGAATCGGATATGAGTTGATAGCGCCCCTAGCGCTTTCTGTTATCCTTGTCCCGCCATACTGGGCTTTAAATAGTGGGTTATTTTTCTTGATGTTCATATCACCTGATGAGTGCCTGAGATGGCATGAAACTTTAAGTTGTGACTGATCAAGCCATCTGTTGTTCTGACTAGTGTGTTACGGCTCTACCTTCCCGGTATCGAGCTCTCTTGGATTTCTGCTGGAATTCACAACAGTGTAATATATATATACAAATATTACACAGCAATGAATCAAACAAGTCTCATTCCGCTGTTTCTCCGAGTTTCGTGTCAAGACACTTCATCAGACAGCATTTTTTTACTTGCTCTGTCCAGTGGACATTGAGCACTGTAAGCAGCCTAGGGACTTTAGACAACTGTCTAATATATTATATATATATGTTTTTGGAAGTGAAGTGAACTTATGCAGCGAAGAGACCGTAGTTGGAGAGTTTGAAGTGAGGTACCCTGTGATATTTGTATGTTAGTGACCGTGATTACATGACAAGGGAAAGAAAAGAAAAAGAAAGAAAGAAAAGAGTAAGGAATAAACGAAGCAGATGTATTGAAGGGTTCCAGAACGTTTTGCCACAATTACCAATGGAAACTCGTGACTGAAGGTAATATCAAAAAATAGTAACATGATTAATACACTAGGAGTGACAAGAACAAGAATAGGTTTTTCCTGTTTTACGTTCTATTTCAATTACCTCATACCCGGTCCCAAGCCCCTTCCGAGGGCTGCATGAACCTTGGAGCGCTGCTTTTGGCTCACGGCTCGGATTTTCTTCGGCCACGACTGTAGCACACGCAAGTACTGGAGCACGCACAACACGTGTGTGGATTCATTCACCCACAATCCACCCACACTCTCTCCCGCACAGAGCACAACGCGGAGGTTCTTGTTGGAAAAGGTCAAAAAAATTGTCCTTCTAAAAATGGGACGCCATTGGCAATGGGCTCACCCAGAAAGGAAATGGGGAATATAGACTCAAACAAAGGAGACCAGAACGCTTTGGGACAAATGACATAGAAAGCCCCGGGCGAAGTGAACCACAGTGGTAGCTTAGAGTGACCAGCAAGCAAAAGGCCGGAGGTAAAATTCTGTTGGTGCACAAACAGCTACCCACTCCACCCACACCCACGCACAAACAGCTACCCACTCCACCCACACTCACAAACACCCACCCACGCACACTCACAAACACCCACCCACTCCACCCACACACCTCGTCTACCCGTTGACCGTGCAATTCACGACGAATGCATGCGTCACCCGCATCACAACGTGGAAGGACTCGCGACAGCCAACCGTCCGCGCATGAGAAACGAAACGCAGAACGGTTGGCCGCATATACGACCCCCTTCCCTCCCCTCCCTCCCGTCAGTCCGTATTCGAACACATGCACGGAGGCAACAGAGACTCGAGAGATGAACAATACAGTGATCGAGCACATAACGTAGCACAAAAATAGCCACCTCCACACCAACAGAAAAAATGACCGGGAAAAAGTAAACGAACGCTTGGGCGGGGGAGTGGGGTCGAGAACATTATGGCACTGGTGGCGCTCGCCTCAAAGCAAAAGAGAATTGACACAAAAAATGTGCCACCTATTTAGATTAAAAGCTGTACAGGAATATTTGCCAAATATGGACAGATGTGCACGTTTTCGGCGCACGCTAAAAGCAAAATTGTGTACACGTGTTACAAAAGGAGCACACGCACACGCGCCAATATGCCGGCGGACGCAAAAGCGGAGCAAGCAGGATCCAGGGTGTGTGCATGCACGTACACATGCATGCAAACACACGGAGGCGTCGCATGTGTGCGCGTACTTAGCTGCTATACACAAGCGCAGAAGGCGGCGACGTGAAAGTTCGTGTCACGCAGGTCTGGTAAAGGCCATGCGCAACAGCAGCAGCAGCAGCAGCGGAGCCCATGTATATTTTGACAGCCGAGCGCAAGACCACGTTTCACAGCGTGGCGCGCCAACATTACAATAAGAAAGAGAGAGAGAGAGAGAGAGAGAGAGAGAGAGAGAGAGAGAGAGAGAGAGAGAGAGAGAGAGAGAGAGAGAGAGAGAGAGAGAGAGAGAGAGAGAGAGAGAGAGAGAGAGAGAGAGAGAGAGAGAGAGAGAGAGAGAGAGAGAGAGAGCGTGTGTGTGTCTGTGTGTGAGAAGAGAAACACAAAACAGGAGAAACTCGACACACTCAATCTTCCTGTCCCTACAGCACTGGCATCACTGCACTGTAGCCGGGTATGTGAGTGCATTCCGGACCAGCCACCACAGCAGCCTCACGAGCAACCACAACCGAAATCGCTTCTCGGGCGGCAGCGCTTGGGCTGTGTCTGCAGTAGCGAACGCGTAGCGACAGCACCGATACGTGTACAACATGCAGCGAAAAATATAGAGACAAAAATTGGGCAAAAAAAGGAGAAAATCTCAACAGTTCCAGACCTTGAAAGCTTGCTCGCTGCTCAGCTTCCGCACCCCACTGCAGAACCTATGGCCGTCTCTCGCCGAACTTTTTCGTGAAGTCCTCGGCATTCTTGAGGAACTGCGGGCGCCGCTTCATGTATTCCTCCGCCAGGTCTCCGCGAAGAGGATGGTCTGGCTCGGGAGCGTGAATCAAGGCCACTAGTGCCGCGATGACCTGGTCCGTCTTCGTTGCTGGTTTCCAGTGCTCGGCGGTGATGATGGGCAGGCAGACCTGGCCCTTCTCGTCCACGTTCGGGTGGTAGATCTTTGTGACGAACGTGAGCTTGGGCGGCTTGAACGGGTACTCGGGCGGGAAGTTTATCTCCACTCGGAACGCGCCCTGATTGTACGGCGGATTGTCTGGCACTAGAAGACCCTGCCAGCGCAGCATGTTGCCTTCGTCTACCTGTATGTCCGTGAAGACTTTCTCTTCATTCTTTCTGATGTCCGACAGCTCCTTGGCTAAGCGGCGGGAGGCGGCCATCGTGAAAGAGAGAGAGAGAGTTCAGTCTTCTCTCCGACTCTCCTTTCTCTATCACCAGCTACTAAAAAGCTAAACTACAATTCTGTGCCACGCGTCCCGAACCAGACAAGGCAGAAATGCAACCGAAATTTTTTCTCCAACCTCTCGCCTCTCGATATCTCATGCGGCGCAACATGTACAATGCACTTTGTAGCCAGCATGCATGCGCCTACGTGTGAACATAGTGAATGCGACTTCGCGAGTTTTTTTTTGATGCACTGCGCAGCCAGTTTGCAAGAAAAACGCAACCATAGCATAGTCGAGTACTACTAGTACTAGTATAGTCAGCGAGTAGATCTACCACGCATACCGCGGCGCATGACCAGATGACGGTACTGCACTGGGCGCGCGAGAGTTTTCTATCGGCTCCAGTTTCCTGCTACGCCCGTCGCCATTTTGTTGGCGAGAATCCTACCTGGCCTGTGCGGGTTACTGCTGCTAAACCTGGCAGGACCAAAACGTAAAAGTTACAAAAAACATCGCGCACACTTCAAAAACACCGAGCGCTTGCTAGTGCGGGTGGGAAATCTAGCTGGTTTCGACAGCCTTTGTCTTTGATTATTATTTTTATTATTATTGTAGTTTGAAATCAAACAAAAATATTTCGGGAACCAGGAACCGTACCTGCATGATGCAGTTGTGTGGGAATTATTTATAGGATTGATCTCCAACTCTGAGTCTGTCAGAGCTCACTGACCTCAGAGTCGGAGATCTGAATCCAATAAATTCTCACACAACTGCATCATGCAGGTTCCTGGTTCCCGAAATACAGTGGCGGGTTTAGGATTGATCTCCAACTCTGAGTCTGTCAGAGCTCACTGACCTCAGAGTCGGAGATCCGAATCCAATAAATTCTCACACAACTGCATCATGCAGGTTCCTGGTTCCCGAAATACAGTGGCGGGTTTAGGATTGATCTCCAACTCTGAGTCTGTCAGAGCTCACTGACCTCAGAGTCGGAGATCCGAATCCAATAAATTCTCACACAACTGCATCATGCAGGTTCCTGGTTCCCGAAATACAGTGGCGGGTTTGGGCCCCCCCCCCCCCCCTCAAAAGTTTCGACCTAGGTACATTTAAATACAATTTGTTCGTGGTGTGTGAGATTTACGGCTCCTTGACATCGGTTTTCAAAATGGCTGACCTGGGACAGTCATGATGTCTGAGGCTACCCCCACCCCATCCCGGCCGCAACCCCCCCCCCCCCCCCCCCCTCGGCCAAATCCTGGACACGCCACTGAAATATTCTTGTTTGATTTCAAACTACATGGTATAAATGAAGATCGCTAGTGACACAGCTTGTATCGTACGATCGTCTTATTACTACACTGGCTTATACTAAGTCATAGTATTCATACCTATTAGTGTATTTTTGACGTAACACATCAAACCCATCAACCACGTGACTTGCCAATACAGGAGTCACCAGATGCAGGGGGGGGGGGGCAGGTCACAGATAATGCAGCCAGTGCTGGGCTGCTGCCCAGTGTACACTGAGTCAGTGTGCATACATGCAGATCATGCATGCATTCACAGAAACGCTTGAAGCAGTGCCTAATCTGCAGTATGGCTCAAGCCAGCCATGCAGCTGGCAAATCACGTTTCCTCCAGTAGCAGTCTGCAGACTGACTTCTGTCATACTGCACTGATCATGCACACTCAGAGCACTGAGCAGTCATCAGAAGTCAAAATCCGACAGCAGCCAGCAAGAGATGTCAAGACAACCTGAGCCGTCCAGCCTGAGACAAGACTGTCAGACGACAGTGCAGCGCTAGCGACGCACGCACGTTCACAACGGGTGCAGCGGCACTGTCGGACTACGGCTTGACAACACAATCAGATCTGAATAGAACTCCTGTACGCACGCGTGTGCACTTCCGCATTCCAATGTAACTAATGAATGTGAATGATAGTACAGTGAACCCTGTCTAAGCCGACCGCTCAAGGGACCTTCAAAATGTTGTCTTGGTTACCAGGTGGTCTCCTTATCCAGGGTCATTTGACTGAGAATAGCATCGCTTGATCCTGGTTGTAATGGTCTTCTGGGACAGGTGGTCGCCTTATGAGTGTGGTCTCCTCTACAGGTTTTACTTTACCCTTTCTATGGGGTTTGCCGATGGCTAAAACTCACATCACATGCTGTAGTCTAGTGATCCAGTGAGGTGTACATGTCCAGCCCGGTTTTAGCGAGCAGTGGAGTGCTAAAAAAAGTACTCTCTGACAGAAACCCGCTGGACGTATGCATCTCGCCAGCATGATCATGGCAGACCCCATAATGCAGAGTTGCACTAGGCCTCGACCAAATATGCTTGCGCATATTTCCGCATATTTTGTGAGACAGTTCATATTGGCATATTGAGCGACAAAGGGAATATTGGAATGAAGCCAGCATATAATTCAAATATTCTGAAGAAAATGAGGACAAAACATTCATAATTATTATGGACAAAATGCGTTCAGAAATGCCTTTTATGGATGAATTTGGAATTTCACTGACATGTACATACCGTATATTCTCTATCTATTATAAGCAGAGGTCTCCATTACTAGCACAGTCTCTAATACTAGCACACTGTGAGCACCTTTCGAAACATTATACGCACAGTCTCTATTATTAGCACGGTCTTGGTGGAATCAATGGGTGCTTTCGATTACACGTTTACACAATTCTGGAACTGGTTTTCTTTAAATTCTGGAATGACCAGAATGAGTGGATTCCGGCCTTGTAAACGAACGACTGGAATTCACAACGCATTTGATTCATGTCATGTCACAAACAAAATTGATGAATCGTAAAAAGAGATCACGTACACCTTTGCTCGCACGTGGACCCAGCATCGCGCACACGCCGGCCAGGGCTAGGGAGGCTCTTCGCGCGCTTGAGTCATGACCAGACCGGTAACACACCGACTGTGCATTTCTGGCGCCAGAATTAGAGAAATTCCGCCCTCTCTTCAGAATTGACGGATTCGACGGAATTGGATAAAATCAATTCTAACGACGGAATTTGTCACTTTTTGTGTAATCGAACTGTGCATCAACAATAACTAATTCTAGAATTGACCGAAATGCGTGTAATCGAAAGCGCACAATGCTGCATGCATGATATCTAGCATGTATTTATTCTCGTTCTGTATGTATGCATAATCATGTATTGGTTGAAAAAAATAAAAGCACGTCTCCAATAGGGGTAAAAGTTGGCATTGAGATCCCGAGTTCGAGTACTCTGATTTTCTCCGATCGAATATTCGAGTATTCGAGTATTCTTCATCTCCTAAAAAGTGCACGCCGAGGGCCTTAAAATCACATGATACAACCCTGATTGAACCGAGTGGCAGTCATTTTTCTCTGGTATATTGGTTGGTGGGTCATTTGGGCTCTCTCTACTCGTGAACAAATGTTCACCACACAGTCTCCATACCATTATCTGCCGACTGCTGCTCTGAAACTGCAGATTTCTGTGGTAAATGAATGTACCATGTATGAACGAGTACTCTGATTTATTCCAAGTACGATTATTTCTGAAAAAACCGAGCGAGTACTCGAGCATTCGGTATAATTGTTTCACCCCTAGTCTCCAATATAAGCGCGGTCTCTAATATAAGCACAGGGTAGAGGGGTGTTGAAAAAATATAAGCACGGCGCTTATAATAGAGAATATACGGTATATGTGCTAAAGTAGGCAAGGGTCAAGCATATACCCCAGCCATACTATTCCGCATGTGTTTTGATTTGCACCGTAAGCATGATAGCAGTGAAGCCAATGAATATTCCAAGGTTGTAATTTTACTGAAATGATCTACACTTTCTGCTTATGTCGAGCATATTTTGGCAAATTTTGGCATATCTTTTCGCATATTTTTTCGCATAGCCTTTGGCATATTATGGACGTTTTCCCTGATATGCGACGAGCATAATATGCTCTTTTTTTAGCATATTTGGTCGAGGCCTAAGTTGCACACTCTTGGGACCTTACTTACTCTTGCTATGATCCCTATACATACTGTATTAGCAGAAATACTCGTCTGGAATTTAATTTCGTCTTTTTCGTCCAAGGAGCTTTTGGACTTAATTAAATGATTTTTTCTCCCCGGTTTTAGACGAATCCCAGGGGATGACCTGAGCCAGACTGAGTTGGACCAACCGGACCGGTTCCGGCGGCCCTGACCTGAACACGTGGGGGGGGGGGGGGGCACAATTTGAAGGTCCCTTCAGTGGTCGTCTTAGACAGGTATTCACTGTAGCTCTGCCTTCGGGCATTGACCACTTTATTGGATAGCGGCCTGCCACCTTTCTGTTTCCAATGTCCTTTCATAAAGCTGCCAATTGGAGCTACTTCAAGTAGTACGCCAAGTCATGCAGTTGTAGGAGTTGCACAATGCTGTGGTTGCATTGCGAGTCGTATAATTATGATGATAGAGCAGCATTTTCTGAGCAGACTATTTATTTATGTAAGGTTCAAAGTTCAAACCCTGGACTCTGTACCAGGCAACTGCGGACATTTCTCATAGTAACATTTTATGAATTGGTCACCAAATTAAGAACACTCCGGCTAGAAAGTCACCAAGAAATCACCAGGAAAGAATACAAGAGGTAACAAGGAAGCAAATAATTAGTTAGGATCATCGGTGTGTTTGTGTGTGTGGGGGGGGGGGGGGGGGGGGTGCGTGCGTGCTTGCATGCGTATGTACGTGTGTGCATGTGTCCATAAGCCCCGAGACTAGATTTCCTCCGAGCATGCCTACAGAACGTGCCTGTGCCTTCATACGTCCAGTGCCATACTTTCTTCACTAGCAGACACAACACACCGCCACCGTCACCACGCTCGACTTCTGCGACAGCAGCCTTGCTAGTTGCTACTGCATGCAACTGTACACAACAGGTATTTCCTCGTCGCAAGTGTCGCATGTCGCACATTAAAAAAAATTGACGGTCCGCGTTTTCCGCATCCACAGGAACGCCACCACCCTCTAGGATCAAGGCGCAGATGCAGCTCCTAAAGTCGCACATAGCATCGTAGAAAAACGTTTTCTGATATTTGATACAGTAAGACTCCCCTTATCCGGGCAGGTTGGGACCGAGCACTGCCCGTAACTAGGAATTGCCCGTAACGCAGAACATGCATACTTACTGCATGCTGGTGAAGATTTGTTACGCCAATCAATTGTTTTTGGGACCGTTTTTTCGCTGAAAAGCCATGTTTGTGACTCTAGACGCCTACGGGTCAGAAAGGTGGCTGGTAGCCAGACTTGCCCGGATTAGGGACGTCTGGCCGCGATCCGGGGAGTTTTTCTGTATTGCGAATCAGACTGAGTTAGCATCGATAGGAGGCGGAGTACTACGGCAAACACGCGTAAGCAACACACTACAATGCTTTGCTTACCGGCAACGGAGGTCGAGGCGCCTTGGCTTGGTCGTGGCATACATCACTGTCATGTTCGCTTAGCGTAGCACTTCCCGAACTATCCGCACCACCACCACCACCATCATCGTCACCACCAGAAGTCACCGCGCCCTCCGACGTGGTCGCAATATCATCGTCCGCGTTCCCTGAGTTCCGTGGTGCTGTTTGGCCGAGTGATGACACCGCCGACGAATCGGTCAATGTTCCCGTACTGAGCAATGGTGTGGTATTGTCGCTTGAGTCACTAAGATCACCACTGGCTTGCGCAGCATCACGCTGGACATGGCCACCGATGTCTGCTGTATTCGCGGGCGGAGTGCGAGATGCGCGTCCACTAGTTCTACCTGCATCCGGCGCAGCATTCCGGTCTTGCTGGCCGGCGAAAGAAGGCTGAGCGGACGATCGTGGAGGCTGAGGCACCGCTGCATGCCGTGCTGGTGCTGGTGCTTGCCCTAGGGTTCTTTCATCTCCTAGGTCAGTAGCTCTATTGCCAGTGACTTGGCGTGGCAGGCTGCTAGAAAGCGCAGCAGCGGCATCCGTGTCGACGCGGGAATACTGCCTGGGCGAGGCCAGCGGTATAATCCCCTCAAAACGAGTGTGAGCGTGCTCCAGCGGCGGTGGTGGCGGGGGTCGTGTTAGCTCGGATATGGACGGCACGGTGAAACGAGGGTCGCGCACGCACGCTTGGTTCGGCGCCGAAACCTCAGCCGCAGCCGTCTGTGTACTCGGTGCTGTAGCCGTGGCCTGCCTGCCTGCCGACCCGGTGGTTGATTTGGCTCGGTGCGATGGTGCTGCTGCTGATGTTGCACCTGTGTGTGACTCGACTACACGTTGTTGCTCTGATCTTTCCCTGATTGAGGCTTGTGTGGACGATGGCTGCTTTCTGGTTGGCTTCCTTGCCGAGTTTGTGCTGGTTGATGTGGTGGGTTTCTGTCGTGATGTGGATTGTCCTCTGAGCAGGAGTGATGACGGATTCTGGGTCTTGCCCTGGACGCATACACAAATGTGTTGAAGGCATGCATGAGAGCACCCATGTCGCCACATGCAACACACAAAACACACATACAGGGTTCGCGGCACACACACACACGTACACGCACATAATTAGATGCATGCACGCACATACACGCACACATACACGAACACATACACGCACACGCATACACACACGTACACGGATCCCAACAGCACAAACACACAACCATCAACACACATGGAAAAAGCCGCCCTGGATCCAAGCAGACACAAACGCACATTCCGGGTGAAAAGTAACCAGAACACATTTTCTTTACATTTAAAGTAACGAGAACGGACCAATAAGTTACAAGTTATGACTGACAGGCCACCAAGGCAACGCGATCTTATACAGTCAGATAGTGCGACAAGGCACAAAACTGACAAGGGTATTGAGATATTCAACGACCTGACGCCTAACTCCAACACATTTACGAAACGCAAACCAACAACCTTCCAACTTGGAAGGCTCAGGCGCGGAAGGTTCCAACGAGGGGAAGGGAAGATAAGAAGGGAATGAGGGGAAGGGTATAAGATCGCGTTACCTTGGTTACCTTGGTGGACTGTTAGTCATAACTAGTAACTTATTGGTCGTTCTCTTTACTTATAACATTTTCTTTGTTTACAAAAATTGAACAGCCATGGTGAACTGAGACGTGTCAAGCTCTATACTGTCTGTACTAAAAAATGGACCGTGCAGTGACAATTTTCAATAGAGCAGCTACCAGTCGACAAACCGATATTTCTCCATGATGCTGTTGCGTGGAGCCCATAACTTTTTTTTAAAGTGTGTACATGATTTTCTTGATGTGCAGTATCATCAAAAGCAGCAGCGACGACAACAGGAGCAACAATAGCGTGCACGCACAGAACTCACTTTCATGGGGCCAGAAGTTCTTTTTCCTCCTGCCTTTTCTGCTGCTGCTGCTGATTTGAGCTTCTCTGTAGCTGATGTTTGGCGACCCGTGTTCTTGCCACGGGCCTGCGTGGCTGAACGTGTAGTCGCAGCTGTAGAGCGCTGCTGATATTGTGACTGCTGTTGCTGTACTGGTGCTGGTTGGCTGGACAGTGCCTCGTTCTCGTGCAACGATCGGTCTTGCCGTCGCTGCTGTGGTCGCTTGGCTGGCTTGGCCTGCAGGTCACAATAAATGGTAGTTGACTCGAACCTGTTATTAGCACCCACCCCACCGTACACTAAAACAGACCTTTCAATACAGGTGTACGCTGAACATAGTGATCTTTTAACACAAGGCCACTCAAGACAGGTCCACGCTAAACACAGTAGTCTTTCAACACAGGTTCTTTCAACACAGGGTCTTTCAATACAGGGTCTTTCAATACAGGGTCTTTCAATACAGGGTCTTTCAACACAGGGTCTTTCAACACAGGGTCTTTCAATACAGGGTCTTTCAACACAGGGTCTTTCAACACAGGGTCTTTCAATACAGGGTCTTTCAATACAGGGTCTTTCAATACAGGGTCTTTCAATACAGGGTCTTTCAATACAGGGTCTTTCAATACAGGGTCTTTCAATACAGGGTCTTTCAATACAGGGTCTTTCAATACAGGGTCTTTCAATACAGGGTCTTTCAATACAGGGTCTTTCAATACAGGGTCTTTCAATACAGGGTCTTTCAATACAGGGTCTTTCAATACAGGGTCTTTCAATACAGGGTCTTTCAAGACAGGCTCACACTAAACACAGTGATCTATCTTTTATGATGAAGAAAGGAAAAGGACAAAATGTTACGAGTTATGACAAACTGTCCACCAACGTAACATTTTGTCCTTTTCCTTTCTTCAGCATAACTATATTTGCTCACCATCCGAGTTCAAAATCTATCTTTTAATTAAGTTTAAACACAAGGTTTTTCAAAGCAGGTTAACACCAAACAAAGTGAACTTTATACACAAGGTCTTTCAAAACAGGTCCACGCTAAAGACAGTGATCTTCCTTTAAACACAGGGTCTTTCAAAAAAGTTCCCCTCTCCACATGCAGGTGATCTTTAATAAACACAGGGCCTTTCAAAACAGGTGATCACTCTATACCTAGTTACGTACTTCAGAAGTAGGTGATCATCAACACACCGGGTCTCCCAAGACAGATGGCTTCTAAATCCAGGTGGTCTCTCTGCATAGGGGGGCTCTGTTACATGTATGCGTGAATGTCTTTTAAAGCTTAATGCGGGGTGAGGGATGACTAGTCGCTGAAGACGGGCAGTTTCTCCGGCGGCATAAATCTAATGACTGTTACCACAAGATGTGGCGGTTAAGGATTTGTTGGTGGGTTGGTTGGTTGGGGTGGTTTGGTTGGCGGGTTGGTCGGTTGGTCGGGGTGGTTTGGTTGGCGGGTTTGTGGGTTGGTTGGTGGACAGGTTGATGGTCTATTTGGTTTGTTGGTGGATTGGGTGGGTGGTGGCTTGGTTGTTGGGTCAGTTAGTCGGTCGGTCGGTTGGTTGATTGGTCGGTTGCCAGTGAGTTTGTTGGTTGGTGGCTTGGTTGGTTTTTCGGTTGGATGTTTAGTTGGTTGGCTGGTGGTTGGTCTGTCTGTTGGTCAGGGGTTGGCGGGCTGGTTGTGTCACTAACACTGACTACACCTCACTTCACCCGTACATGTACCGTATTTTCCCGAATATAAGTCGACCTTCCGTGCGCCAGAAATTTCGCCAAAAGCTGGGGGTCGACTTACAAACGGAACTCGACTTACATACGGGAATCTGGCACAACAAATGAAGTGACTGGAGTGTCCGTACAAAATGCACTACCGTAGATCTACGAACCACAGTGGCAGTTAACATTGAATGAATTGAACATTGGATGACACTGGTTTTCTTCAGATGTTGTCTTACTGGCATGATAATTATGATCACTCCTCGCAGAGAATTCATCATTTTGTATGTGTGGGTGTCATGGAGCTAGAAAAACTTGTTTCATGAAATTGACTCCTGGATTTGGGGTGGTCGACTTATATTCGAAGTCGACATATTCGGGAAAATACGGTACAATGTACATGTGTAGGTATTTGTATTTCTACCTCGTCGTCTCTTACCGCAAAGCCATGCATGTACTCTCTATTAAAGATCAAAAATTTAGTATGCATATTCGAATGAATGGACTCGGATGGAACCTTCCAAGTGGGAAGGCTGTTGGAGTGCGCATCCAAGATGTGCTAGAGCTGTTAGCCAGTTAGTTGTAGAACGTCAGTAGCGTCGGTCAGTGTCATGTAATGTTACCGCATGAGCCGATTGTTTAGTGACTGGTGGTGTTAGTGGAAATTATAGCAGAACTTGTAGTTCCTTGGTCCTTTTTATTCTCAATTAAAGATCAAGAATTTAGCATGCATATTTGAACGACATCATCAGTACACATGATAATAGAAGACTACTTACTATAGAATGTATACCTAAGCATCGGAAGAGAACAAAAGCGGAACACTTGCCTGCTGCATGTGCATACAATAGCACACCAAGTCAGTACGCGAAGCTGTGACATTACTATTAAATAGTAATGTCACAGCTTCGAAAATTTTATTATTATTTGAACGGCATAGTAGCAATGGCTGCCCAGTGGGGCATATCACAATGCCAATACCACAACTCCTACCTGAAGATCTTTTGTTGCCATGGCAATACAGTCGTCAATCTCGCGCTGAACTGCCAGGGCAGAGCTGTCAGCTGATGGCCTGCAAGGAAAATGATGAAAATCAAAAACAGGGATTCACTGGCCAGAAAAAGTCACTTCAATCAGCTGTGTGGTGTAGACCAGGCTGAAATCAGTGGCGGTCAATTCATCAGCCTTGCACTATGTTGAATGGTGTAATCCCAGGACGACTTCCTTTATCTTACTAACATAGCTTGTTTGCTAACAAACGGTAGCGCTCAAAGTGGAATTAGGATGAAATGGGTTTTCAAGCGTGTTTCCCCGAATGTACTGCTGACAGGGGCGTCGGAGGGTATTTTAGCGTGGTACGGTCAGCCACCTAACGTGCAATTTACTCGTAGGATTGGGGTGGCTCCTCTCACAAATTTCGGAATTTAGACCCCAGCTCCAAGTCAGTGCTTTTTATTGATCCACAGGGTACATGGGGCAAAGAGTGGTACGGTCAATACTGAAGTGATCGTAGCGTGTCCGACGCCCCTGGCTGATCAGATTATGTGTCCAAGGCCGTTAAGGGCAATGCCTAGCTGACCCAATACTTGTTGTTGTCTGATGTTCCTTACCAAGTTGTGAAACTCGGCAGTGAAACTCGGCAGTGAAACTCGGCAGTGAAACTCGGCAGTGAAACTCGGCAGTGAAACTCGGCAGTGAAACTCGGCAGTGAAACTCGGCAGTGAAACTCGGCAGTGAAACTCGGCAGTGAAACTCGGCAGTGAAACTCGGCAGTGAAACTCGGCAGTGAAACTCGGCAGTGAAACTCGGCAGTGAAACTCGGCCGTGAAACTCGGCAGTGAAACTCGGCAGTGAAACTCGGCAGTGAAACTCGGCAGTGAAACTCGGCAGTGAAACTCGGCAGTGAGACTCGGCAGTGAAACTCGGCCTGGCCCATCATCAGTGTAAAACTGAATAGCCGTTACATCTCTACTACAGCCGTTACATCTCTACTACAGCACCACAGCACTGGATGTACTGTAGTGCTGTAAAGTACCGTATTTTACCGGTTGTAAGTCGACCCCGGTTGTAAGTCGACCCCGGTTATAGGTCGACCCCCGTATCTGGAGGTCTCAATTCTGCGTTTTAAGTGTTCACCCAAAGAAGCACTAGCTACTAACCACCTCCTGGTACTAACACATCAACAAATCATGTAAACATTCCCTATCGGAGGGTATAACGTCCCAATCCTTGGAAAAATGCCAATAAACTGGCAACAATGTGTACACATGGTGCACTCGTGCATGCAGCGCAGGTCATTTTTTGTAAGATACTGATAGTTCCTGGTTATAAGTCGAATCCCGGTTGTAAGTCGACCCCCACCCTTTCTCCGTCTATTTTAAGTCGTAAAAGGTCGACTTACAACCGGAAAAATACAGTATACGGATATCAGCCCAGTTTGAGGCGTGGTTGTTAGCCACTGTATAGTATACGGACACAGTCAAACCTCTTTTATCCGGATCCCTCGCCATCCGGAAGAAAATCGTTGGTTACCGATTTACAGCATATGCCATGCATACATACAGTATATGTGTTCGATTATCCGGTTCCCTCGCCTATCCGGATATTTTTTTGTTGAAAACGGATGTGTGCGGTTAAGCGAGGTCTGACTGTATCAGCCCAGTTTGAGTCGTGGTTGTTAGCCAAAGACGGGGTTTGCTTTTGTTCTGGCAAAGATTGGACAACACATGTTGGAATGGTCAATTGAAAATGATGCCTTCTTGGCCAATACAGCTTTTCAACACCGCCAGAGCCACTGCACTACATGGACGGGTTGGCGGCGACCTGGGAGTGGAGAAGTTGGCCCACAACCTGTCTACAACCAGATCGATTTTGTTCTTTGCCGTACGCAACACAAGCCACTGCTGTGTAATGCACGTAGCTATGCAGGCTGCGAGACACCAACGGACCACAGAATAGTCATTGCCACACTGCAGCTTCGTGCGTTATTTCCAATCTGGCGGAAGGGAAACCAGACAACTAAGCGTAGCTTCAACACCTCGATGTTCACTCAGAACCCCCAGGTCTGTAGTCAATTCCAGGAGGAGGTAGACAAAGCACTGGCAACGCAACAAACGCAGCAGGGAACTGTTTCAGCTGAGGCACGTTTCGGAGGTGTGAGGGATGCACTGGAGTCGGCTGCAACAAAAACAGTTGGATATAAAAAGAGAGCCGAATGTAGCCGAAAAGCCCATGATCCTGGCATAGCCCTTCTATCAGCACAACAAAAAGAATTTCGGGTAAAAATCGACTCGACAAAATGCCCAGACGGGAGGAAATCACTGAAACGCGATCGGAATCAGATATTACACCAGATACGAGATATCGCCCGGAACAACTCTGAAGCCCGCCTGGACTCCTTCGCTCAAGAAGTAGAGAAGCTGAAAAACAATGCAAGGGTCTTTCAAGCAGCCTCTTTGCTGCGGCGGCAGTCTCCCGCGCCATTGGTTGTTCATGACGCTCTTGGACGGATAATCGCCAACGATAAAGAAGCGGCAGAGAAGGTAGCTGACCACTTCAGGCAGCGGTTTCGGGATCCATCTGCAGTAAATGATATTCTGAGACCGCTGGGCTCGAAGTATCTTGAAGATAGGATCAGCGCTGCGGAGGTTGCCCTGGCAATTAGATTACTCAAATCGCAGAGGGCAGCTGGGCCGGATGGCATCCCCGGGGACCTGTTCAAGCATGCTGGTGAGAGGGTCGCACATGAGATCGCTGCCATTCTAAACCAATGTTTTGCGGATGGCATTGGAATGGATCTTGGATGTTGTTATGAACTGCTATATTAGGTGCCTTATGACTCTTGTGTCACACTGTATGTTGCTATGCATGCTGTGTACACGCTCACCCATATGCGCGCGCCTCTGCTTTATGTGTACACCTCTCATGCTGTGCATGTGTCTAGCCACGTGCGTAGCTGCACTCCTTTCTCAGATTGCATGCCCGTCTTTCTGTACTTCAGTAGTTGAGTCGATCCTTTAGTTCAGTGTGCTTCAGTCTGGTTCTGATAACTTACTTCTAACTTCTATGTCTCTTCCAATTCTCTTGTAAATAATTCATTCCCTAATCCGAAGTGTTGCGTTAGTGCTGGCTGGTCGAACGTGGGTTCCACTACAACTGGTGCCGAAACCCGGGACGTGTGTGTTGTATTGACGAGTGCAAACCCTGCCACGCCAGCGAGATGTCGCTCAAGTTTGACAACTTCCTCCAGCCGTTCCGTGGGAACGGGGACGATTTCGGACGTTTTTGGGATAAGTTTCTGGTGCTTGCAAACATACAAGGTTGGGACACGGACGACAAGAAAGTGAAGAATTTTCCGTTGTTCCTGACGGATGACGCGTTTCTTGTATTTTCACGGATGCCGGCAAGCGATCAGAAAGACAAAGATAAAGTCTTGGCGAAAATGGGACTGTCGTTCACTCTGACGAAGGCGCAGGCGTACGCCAGATTCACCTCACGGACGATGCGCGTGGATGAGTCTCCCGACGCCTACGTTGCCGATTTGCAGCGACTGAGTACTATGGCGGGGCACAAGGCTGATGACGACAAGGACCCGATGATCATAGAGCAGCTGATCAAGGGACTGCCGGTAGAGTTTGCCCGAGAGCTAAGACTTACGATGGCGGGCAGAGAGTTGAGTGTGACGGGTTGCCTGGACGTGGTACGGGCGTTGAAGGCTGCGACCTCGGACCACTTGACACGAGTGCGTGGCGATGTTGTTGTGGCAGCTGCCACCACGGATGAGCAGGCGTGTTTCAACTGTGGCGGAGTTGGCCACATGGCGCGGCAGTGCCCGAAAGCGAAGAAATCTGGTCGCAAGAGTGGTGCTGGTAAAGGAACGCGCGGCGAGCGTACTGGCCCTCGAACCTGTTACTTCTGTGACAAGCCAGGTCACATGAAGAGTGACTGTCCGGAGCGTAAAGCCTGGCAAGAGCGGAAATCGTCTGGAGCAGCAACGGCTGCAGACAGTGGCTCCCTGGCGAGGGGTGCGTGTTTGTGCACTGTAGCCGAGGCTACTAGAGCTTCACTGCCCAGAATCTACGTTGACGTGCGAGGCGTGGTAGGCAGCGAATGGGCACGTGCTAGAGCAGCAGTGGACACTTGTGCAAGTTACACAATGGTTACGGTCGAGTTCCTCAAACTTCACAAGATTCCGTTCACTGCTCAGCCACGTGTGTCTGTTGTATCCGTGGATAGTAGCAAGGTGAAGATCAGAGGAGCAGTTGATCTGGAACTGCAGCGCCAAGGAGATGGTGAACCGGTTAGTCTGCCAAGAGTGCGTGTGAATGCCTGCGTTGTCGACTCATTGACGGCTGTGGCAGCAGACCTCCTCCTCGGTGCTGACGTTATAGCTGGTGTTGGTGGCGTTCGACTCAGTTATGGCCAGGACGGCGAGGTCAATGGCGTGTGCTTTGGTCCTCAGCCTAGAGATACCGGTGCAGCCGCTACTGCTGCAGCTGACGTTGAGAGCACACTCCGTCATGTGGACGTCACAGAGGACGATCGTGGTGTGACCCTGAAGGCCGAAGACGGAGAGCTCCGGTGGGACAACGACACGCAGCATTGGACGTTGCACTGGCAGTGGCGTGATGGGCAAGCTCCTACATCTCCGATCGGCTCAGGGATCGGACAGTACGCGAGGCACAACCTGTCAGACAAGCAAGAGTCGCAGTTCTGTGACGAGATGGACGCCTGGGTCGAGAATGGCTACCTGATCGAGTACGACGAGGCTACGTACGGTCCTCCGGCGGCCATCATTCCGCTGCTCGCCAAGGACCAAGCCCACAAGGAGTCGACCCCAGTTCGTCCTTGTCTTGATTACCGTGGCTTGAATGCGGTGATTAAGTCGAACCCAGGCACTGATGCCCCAGCATGCGGTGAGAAGATCCGCAAGTGGCGACAGGTTGCAGACAGCCAGTTTGAACTTGTCGACATACGTAAGGCGTACTTGCAGGTACGAGTCGACCCATCCCTCTTGCGCTACCAAGTCGTGGTGTGGCGTGGGAAGCTGTACGCCATGTCACGGATGGGTTTTGGTCTATCGATTGCACCAAAATTCATGGACATCATTGTTCGGTGGGTGACGCGACGATGGCCTGATGTGGACAACTACGTTGATGACGTCCTCACGCCAGCGGAGAAGCGCAAGGCCGTCGCTGCAGAGCTAGCACGGTATGGCTTGCCGACAAAGCCACCAGAGCATCTACCCGAGGCGCGAGTGCTTGGCCTGAAGCTATCGACGACTGCTGATGGTACCATCATGTGGGCTCGCCGCGATGGAGTCGACCTCAGCTTCCGCCAACCGCTGACGAAGCGTGGTGTATTCCAATGGACAGGTCGGCTCACAAGCCACTATCCAGTGTGCGCATGGCTTCGCCCAGCCTGCTCAATGTTGAAGCGGCTATCAAGTGCAGTGGACAGATGGGACACGCCGGTTCCACCTAGCGTTCTTCAGTGTGCTGATGAAGTTGCTGAGCAGCTGTCCGCTCAAGACCCCGTCCGTGGTGTGTGGCATGCATCAGCCGAGTCCGATGGAGATTGGGCTGTGTTCTGCGATGCCTCGGATCTGGCAGTCGGTGTGGTCCTCCAGCTGAACGGCCAAGTCATCGAAGACGGTACATGGCTGCGGGACACAGCCGATAAGAAGCACATCAATGTGGCGGAGCTAGATGCTGCGGTGCGTGGACTGTCGCTTGCAGCGCAATGGCACCTGCAGACGGTACGACTCGTCACCGACTCAAAGACAGTGTACGGCTGGCTGAAGCAGGTCCTCGACAATGTGCGCCGAGTGAAAGTTGGTGGGCTGCACAAGATACTGGTTGAGCGGCGACTGGAAGTGATTGCTGACCTCGTCCAAACGGTCGGCCTCAAGGTCCGAGTGGAGTGGGTGCCGACTGACCAGAACCCGGCCGATGAGCTCACCCGTGTCCCGAGGCGGTGGCCCAAGGGTACAGCCGAGCCGAGTGATGTTTGTTCTGTTTCTGTGGCAACGCACAAGCATGCTATCGGGCCCGTTACTCTCAGTGAGATAAAGGATGCGCAGCAAGCCGATACCGAGATATCACAGCTGCTGGATGAGCTGAAGTCGGGAACCCCCCTGTCGTCGAAGCTGTACAGACCGGTCCGTGATCAGCTGTTGGACCATGACGGTGTGCTGATGCGTTCAGTAAAGCTGCCACTCGACGGTGTCGTGCAAGTGCCAGTCATACCACCTGAGCTTGAAGACCAAGTACTGAAAGCATCTCACAAGACCTCTGGCCATGCCACCTGGACGACAATGCATGACTCACTGCGCAAGCGCTGCTATATGCCGCTGATGGCCGAGAAATGCCAGAGTGTTGTCCAAGCGTGTGTGCCTTGCTCTGCAGCTAACCCGGCACGGGGACCGACTGTTGAGCCAACGCGTCCAGACGTACCAGGACGACCATGGGAGGTCATACAGATCGACACGTTGGAGCTTGGCCAGAGTGGAGCGCACCACTGCTGCCTGGTATGCGTCGACATGTTCACCAAGTGGGCGGAGGTACAGCCACTACGTCGACACGATGCAGCGAGCGTAGCAGCCGCACTGACCAAGATCTGCTGCCGGTGGGGCCCGCCGTCTGTCATTCGCATGGACAACGGCACTGAGTTCCGGAACGCGGTCGTAGCAGCCCTCCTGGAACAGTTTGGTGTGGTGGTGAAAACGGGTGCAGTTCGACATCCTCAATCACAAGGAGGGGTTGAACGGCTCAACCGTACAATCATCGGTCTCCTGCGTAAGGCGCTCGAGAAAACCAGTGACTGGACGTCTGAGCTGGAGTTGGTTCTGTTCTACTACAATGGACGTCGCCATGCTACAACCGGAATATCGCCAAGGCTGGCCATCACGGGCTGGGAAGGGCGCGATCTAGTAATTGATCACAACCCGACAGCATACAGCGCCAGTGAATGGGTAGACCGACTCGCCGGGCGCGCTGCTCGAATTCGAGACCTTGTTGAGTCGCTACTGTCCTCGAATGACTCTGTGTCAGGCGGTCCAACAGAGTCACCATACCGTGTCGATGATCCGGTGATGCTACGTCGCCCAGAGCGGAGTCAGAAGCTCATGACGCCATATGAGAGTGGCTGGACGGTGCTGAAGATAGTCTCGCCATCGACCCTGGTGATCCAGCATGCTGACGGCAGAGAGAAGGTCGTGAACGTTGATATCGTGAAGCCTGGACACGCCCAGCAGGTAGATGGAACACTAGATGATGGTAACCATGATGCTGCCGAAGATCGCCCAGAGCCAGCTGCCTGTGATAATGTGGTGAGCATCGAGTTTGCGGCTGACATGCCGACTCAGCGCTACGACCTCCGAGGCCCTGGTAATCGACGACAGCCAGCTAGATACAGTGGATGATCAATGGCACCTAGGGGAGTGGTGTTATGAACTGCTATATTAGGTGCCTTATGACTCTTGTGTCACACTGTATGTTGCTATGCATGCTGTGTACACGCTCACCCATATGCGCGCGCCTCTGCTTTATGTGTACACCTCTCATGCTGTGCATGTGTCTAGCCACGTGCGTAGCTGCACTCCTTTCTCAGATTGCATGCCCGTCTTTCTGTACTTCAGTAGTTGAGTCGATCCTTTAGTTCAGTGTGCTTCAGTCTGGTTCTGATAACTTACTTCTAACTTCTATGTCTCTTCCAATTCTCTTGTAAATAATTCATTCCCTAATCCGAAGTGTTGCGTTAGTGCTGGCTGGTCGAACGTGGGTTCCACTACAATGTGGAACACTAATCCCGCTCCCAAAACCAGGGAAACCCAGAGGGCCGCTAACCAGTATCAGGCCAATAATACTCTTGAACTCTATACGCAAATTCCTGTCAACAATCACACTTCGCAGGATTATGCCAAAGATTGACTCCTACCTAACAGTTATCTCCAACCCAGAGCGCTTCCCGTCCGGGTCGGAGTACCGCGGATATTGTCTGGTGTGGCCGGTGGCTGGCAGCCAAGGCTGAACGTTTCAAGTGGCAATGTACGGTCCTCGGAATGGATATGAGCAAGGCGTTCGACACAGTGCAGCGGGGAAGATTGGTGGAGGTAATGAAACAAATAGTTAACACAGATGAGGTACGAATGGTGGAGATGTTGTTGCACAACACAAGGCTAAGAGTGAAGATAAAGAATGCGCTCTCGGCAGAATTTCCAACATCAATAGGCATCCCACAAGGAGATAGTTTGTCGCCGGTGCTATTCACCTGTTATCTCGAAGCGACAATGCGTTGCCTGCGTCCCAGGATATCGCCAAGACCTGCCATACTGAATATTGGAGGGACAACCTACACGACTGTCGATATGTCCATACCTTGCGAAACAGCATACATGGACGACGTTAACCTGTACTCCACGGACCGTCAACATCTAGCGTGCGCACTAACAGAGGCAGAGGTAGTGTTCAAAGAGTGGAACCTCAACATCAACCCTACCAAGACCGAGTGGACCCATCTATACCAAGAAGAGGATGTTGCAAGAAGAGGTGAGGAACGATGGAGGTCCACCCGGTTGCTTGGTTCACTGTACGGAGTCACAGAAGACCTCAAGCGCCGGCGCCAGCAAGCCGCAGCTGCCTTCAACACACTTGTCAACCTGTGGATGCGGAGACAAGTCATCTCTGAAGCAACCCGCCTGAGGTTGTTTGATGCATTTGTGCTATCTATTTTGACCTACAACTGTGGCGTGTGGGTGCTTTCATCCCGGGATGCTACAGCAATGGATGCGTTCCACAGAAAGCAGCTCCGCCGTCTATTAGGGATATCTTACCCGGAAATTATCTCCAACACAGACCTATATACCCGCTGCAATGCCGAGCCAATATCCGTACTAAGCAGAAGAGCACAGTGGAAACTGTTTGGTCATATTCTACGCCTCCCTGAAGCAACTCCAGCGCAGGTGAGCATGACAGCGTATTTCCAGCGACAGAATCGGGGCTGGCTCGGACGCCCGCGCATCACCCTACCAGTGGTGATAGACAACGAATTAGCCAAGGCAACGTCCATGCGTCTCCGGAGTCTGAAGGACCAGGAGACACTGCGTTTGGTGGCTCGGAACAGGCAATCATTCAACGATATAATCGCACAGGTCACATTGTAGAGTGCAGATCACCTAGTGCTTTCAACAATAACGTACTTCCACATTATGGGAATTTGGTATAACCCCACACCCATCATTGTTGAATATTCGATAATAGCGTGGATTTCCCAACAATATATTTTCATTTTTTGTTATCCTCTCCCATGCCGTTGTACATAAGCGGCTTGCCGCGGATATGTCAATACTACTACTACTAAAGATTGGACACTCGCGAATACAAATTTCCTTACTCTTGAGCTAGCTGATCGATTCTCGCATACAGCTGCACAAGGTCCGGTGGCAGTTGGAAACTTTGAGTGCCGTCCTTTCCGCCGTGCTGCAAGTGTCCGCGGTCCAGCCGTGCCCTGCGCTCTTGAATATCCCGGAGCACTCGATCAGCCGTGGACTAGGTGCAAGAGAGGATAAGACAGGCAACATGTGTACGAAGCACATATTAGTAGGGTGATTACTCGCCTCACACAGCGCAGACCACATACACGCGAGGAAAGGAAAGCCATATAAAGAGACACTTGGATGCAAAGGCTATAAATGCCACATGTTTTACAAAATTTATGCTTTGAGTAGAGAATGACCTTTTTGCCCCCCCCCCCCCCATTCCCAGTGGAGTCTGGCAAAATTTGCTTTTTCAGCTCTCAATGTGCAGTGCCGCATGATACACCTAGTACAGTCAACTTTGCGTATAACGACACTCGGCAGGGCATCAGAAAAGTGTCCTTATTGCGCGAAGTGCCGTTATACCCGAAGTCTCATTATGTGTATACAGGTAGAATGGACTTTGCTCTGTGCATGGAAATTCTGTCGTTATTTGCGAATTGTCGTTATATCCGAGTCGTTAATAGCGAAGTTGACTGGAAGTAGGTTACATATGAATGTGCAGTGCCATATGACACACCTAGTATGCGTACACTGTACCTTATTTGTGCTGTGGTCGCCTGGTAGCACATCCTGTGATGGCTGCTGCTGCTGCTGCATGGAGCGGATGAACTCTTCCGTGATCCGGTTCAGCGCGGGCAGAGCCGGGGGTAGAGCGGCGGGATGATGGGCAGCAAACGCTGATGACTGTGCCTGTGCTGACGGCACTTGAGCCTGCAGTGAGCGCTGTGTGGTTCCAACACCACCTGCATGATGTGTGGTAGAATGGACGGGAGTCGACTGTTGCGCTGTACCGGCAGACCACACTACATCTCTACTTCCGTCCGTTCGATGAGGACCAGAGGACGGATGGGCACGTGGAGGCCGATGGCTTGCGGCTGCAGTAGGTTGTGCACTCGTACTCGGAGCAGTGCTGTGTGAAGGTGCCGCTGTGGGGACAGGGTGAGTTGTTGTCGGCTGAGATCTGCTGGGTGGAGGCGCCGTCATAGCAGATGCTGTGGTAGTCGACGCCGGTCCGGCAGAGTCCAGATCTCTCAGCGCAGAGAAATTGGTATGGAGCTGCTGCAGCTCCTGCCGAGAGAGAAACGGAGAAGGGGAGAGGCAGACAGACAGACGAGCGTACCGATAGACGGATGGACAGACAGCCAGGCAAAGAGACCAGACAAACAGACAGACAGAGAGTATTAGAGAAATGGAAGAAAAGTGCAAAGCATAGAGGATGGAGAACTGCCCGAAAATCCGAGATACATTGTAACTGCTGAACGAAACTCTACGAAACCAGTGGTGCTTCAGAGAAACCAAACATGTTCCAAGGGAGGAAATGAAAACTCAGATTGGGACAATACAGTGTATTGTCTCACACCAGATCAATTTCCATTTACATTAAGCCAGCCTGGAATGATAGGGGAAACACCTTCTCGGTGCATAGTTTCTTGTTCACGTGGGTTCCCGATAAGGATACAAACCTGAAACTATTTCGTATTTAGTGTGGCGGTCGCAGGTACAAACACACACAGAATACTGGGAGTTCAGGTGTGCGGGTGTGTGGTCACACGTCGTGGATGCCACTACAGGGGCAGCTAAACTGTACCTGGAGACACGAGTCCAGACGAGACGACAACGCCTTGACGGCCGTATTGTCACGATGAACGTGCGTGTGCTGCGGCTGTGACTGCTCCTCTTCTGTCTTGACACGTTGCTGATGATGCTGATGATGGGCTGGGCTCGCCGATGGCTGATGTACAGGTTGTTGCTGTGTGCCTGTGCTGGGGTGTGTATCATGATGGTCACGACGAGCTACAACATCACCATCTCGCTGCGATGTGCGACGGTGATGTCGACCGCCGGCCTTGCTCGCCTGTAGGGAATAGTGTGCGCGTGTACATACACACGGACACACACACACACACAAACGCACATGCACACACATGCACACACAGACACATATATTAGTGAGGTTCTGCCACACGGTAAAACGTGCCAAAGTACGTATGGAAACCTCGCCGCGGTACGGGATCAAGTTTCATACGGATTTTTTCATACCGTTTTCCGTGTGAAGCGCGCTTCACACGGACTGGACTCTGTGTGAAAACCGAGCGTACAGAGCGCATGTGGCGGGGTGTTCGAGCATGCTACGTACAGCAGAACCGGTGCAACGTACGAAAAATCCGTGTCAAACTTCACTGCAGTTGACACAGAGTTTGGTGGGAGCAGAACCTCTCTAATATATGCACACACGCACATGTACTTATATATACACACCAGGGAGTCGTACTCAAACTAGGGAGGTGACACGGCACAGAAATCCGTGTCACAGGGGTTGACTCGCACCCGTGACCCCTCGTTGTTATTTTTGGAATAGTTCAGTCCAGTCCAGTCCGAAAGGTCATACTCGGATCGACTCGCCTTCTGTACTTCACCTCCCAGCGTGCAACGCAAGACCCGCAAAGTATGATTTTTCTGTGGGGAACGATTTTGCCATTGATCAAGTTTTTATAGGAGTGCTCAAGCATACTACGATTGCTGAGACATCCCGAGCACGCTTGTTCAGGTTCTCTATTTTTGACGAGCCGGTCCTACAGCCCCCTACATTGTATCTAACGACGTAGGAGCTGACAATGTAAGAGGATTTCCCTGGAAATAATGATGATGGTGGTGTGACTGCTGCAGGAAAAATGCTGGCTGTTTATGACAGTATGACTAGATGTACAATGTAGCTCTCTTGTATGGTACTTAACCCCTGCTAGAAATGTGTTGTTTAGGAAGACTGGTGTATTGTGCAAGTCATAAAGAAGAAATGGGGCAGATACACGACTTACAATTTTCAAAAACCAGCTTCGTGTTATGTCTAATTTGTGTCAAAATTGTAATATTTAGACATGACAATATCATTGGCTGTACTTCTCTAATATGGTACAAAACCCCTGCTATAAATGCAGTGATCTACAAAGCCGGCTCAGCCGGCTGAGAAAATTTTGGCCGGCTGCAGTCACCCCCATGTAGACTGTAACTAGCCCTTGAGTCGAGAGATGGTGGAGTACAACCCATATCCTAGGCATAGGTCTGTACAGTACAGTACGTAGCACTGGCTACTCAGGCTCAGTGCTAGCTCTTCACTCAAGCTCAAATGCACTTGAGTATGCACTTGAGTACGTCAGTAAAATGTAACAGGTTGGGTCATGGTTCGCTGCTTCTGGTGGTGTACATGGCTGTGGCTAGGCTGGGTCTTGTCAGATGACCAATGTACACTGCATGCAGACATGACGTTGGTGAACATGTAGTGATGTAATCATATACATATGTATAGTGTGCGCATGCGTGCATGCTTGCAGTAGAGAACTCGCAGAGCTTGAAGACGAAGCCTGCAATGGCTACCTCCAGACTTGCATTGTTGTAGTGTTGCCCATCTACATTGGCGCAGTGAGTGTTTGCCCTATTCGGTCTACCGTCTGTACTGGTTTCGGATAACGGGCCACAGTTTGTGTCGGAGCAGATGACCACCTTCTTGCAGCGGCTGGGCATTCGTCACATCCGCTCCAGCCCACGTTATCCACGTTCCAATGGCATGGTGGAACGACTCCATCGTCTCGTCAAGGAAAGAATGGTGGCACTGAAGCCTCATTTACCTTTCCGTCGACGACTGAACCAGGTTCTGTTCGACGTCCGACATTCCCGACACCGCATGTTGGGAACCTCTCCAAACGAGGCTCTGTTCTCTCGCCCATTGCGTAGCAGAGTTCCTACCATGATCCCTCCTCGCATTGTCAACCCCAGCATCCAGCTGAGAGCCAAGGCCACAATGGCACGTGATCATGACGCTCGTCGTGGAGTGAAGGCCTTGCCACATCTGCAGGCGGGCAAGCGGGTGATCCTCCATGACGAATACAATGATCCAGCCAAGCCGTGGACCGTGGTGGAGCAGTACGGGAGGCAAGTGGGAGTAACCGACGGTGTCCGGATTCTGCTTCGTAACCGCCAACATGTCAGAGAATTGGTCTCACCTGCTGCTGCATCGTCTGATTGGCCTGAGTTTGTTGCCTCCGTACCCAAGTCACCGCTGTCCACGCCTCCTGTTAGTGTTCCGGTTCCGACTAGCCCGGCCGCACCACAATCGGCGACAGGTAGTGAGCCATTGGTGCCAGCGTCAACGGAAGCTGAGGCCCCTCTCACCCGTTCTGCACTTGCGGACGCCTCACCCCCGTGTTCTTCGCCTCGTCCAGTTTCTCCTAGCGATGTCTGCAGGGATCAGACCAGCTCACCAGCCAGTGAGTCTCCCAAGCGATTTCATGATGGCATGAAAACCCGTTCTGGCCGTCAGGTAACCCTTACAGAGAAGGCCAGAGCGGCTTATGGATGACTGCTGCTGCTGCTGCGGGACAGTGTGTCCATGGACACGTAGAGACCATTTTACCGTTTTTTTTTGTGCTGAACTTTTTTTGTTTTGTTTTCTTCCTCGTTCACAGCCGCTTGTCGGTAGTATGTAGCGTGGTTGTGTTTTGTTTTTGTTTTTCTCAGTGATTTGCAGTTTTTAATGACTGGCGCATGGCATGCGCATTCGCATCGGTTTTTTCCTTTTCTTCTTTTTGTTTTTTTTCTCTTTAATTAATTGGCTTTTCCTTCTTCACTTTGTTCCTTTATTTTGATTTCTTCTTCTTCTTCTTCTTCTTTTTTTTTTTATTTGAAGGGGGAGATGTAGTGATGTAATCATATACATGTGTATAGTGTGCGCATGCGTGCATGCTTGCAGTAGAGAACTCGCAGAGCTTGAAGACGAAGCCTGCAATGGCTACCTCCAGACTTGCATTGTTGTAGTGTTGCCCATCTACAAACACATGATCCATGCTCATGTAGCTGTTTGCTTCCTTTTTCATATTTTGTTAATTTACCTATAATCACATTGTCACAACTGCCTGATGAATGCCCATAATTGGACGAAGCGAAAGGAGATGCAAGCTGCAATG
>NC_088649.1:4946367-4956367 GCF_964019385.1 Sycon ciliatum | reverse complement strand
CGTGTTGTCGGAATTCACTCGTTGGAACTGTGCTCGTATCATTTGTGGGCACTATACTACCGCATTTTCCAGAGCCGCACTGGGGCAAAAGCCGCACCCAGATTATTTGTCACGAGATGCAGACCTGTACTCGTACCCTGCATTTCACAGTTCCTTTGACCATCGCAGTATAAGCCGCAGCGTGTTTTTTGGGGTAAATTACTGGTGTTTTATAAACGTGCGGCTTGTACTGGGGAGAAAAAACCCCCGGTATGCTGTACATGTATTACGGTTCTAGCCTACGTATTTGTCTTCGGGCTGAACTTGTGCATTGCCAGTGGATCAGCTCGGACCTGTTGTCGGGTACCGTCCGACAGTGCGGCTACCATCCTGTCACAGAGTTTCATTCATCTGCCTACTAGTACTACCTAGCTAGCTGGATGAGGGTTAGAGGTATTTTAAATGATTTCCCCTCACACAGTATAACGAGACTCGGAGTCGTTTTGCTCATACCAGCTCGCTACACTGTATCTGTGATGATTGAGGTAATACAATGTCATGTAGTCCGTGCCATCACAACCGGCTGCAATGAGACCATGATCACAAACATTGCAGGTCTCAAAGATCCCACTGAACTTACCCGGTGTTTCCTGAACGCTTCCCGAGCTATCAGTGCCACCTGCTCGCTCAGGTGTGTCTCTTCTCGCTACGCCCGATCCTATCTGCTCCTCCGTGTCCGTGCCCGTCGCCCTGCTAGCGGCCGATAGCGTCACTCTCAGAATGTCCTTGCCAAGTGCTTCCATGGCCCGTGTAGCGGTCCCAGTCCGAATGCTCTTTGCGACCGGCTATGCTAATCACTGGCCCGATCAAGAAGTCCATAATAATAGAAACTCTACTGTTCTACCGTGTGCACGAGTACGAGTCGCCATACCCACGATGCTGCCGGTGATTCTTCGCCAAAAACAAACTCTTTGATTTTGTTCGCTCACTTGCTCGGTTGACGACATCGACAGGCAAGTGCAAGCGCAACATGCCAGCAAGTCAAAACACCCGCCACACGAAAAGAAAAAGAAAAAAAGGATCATTTGGGGGCTGTGACGTCATCATACCATGGCAGCGCATGCCGTCACCCTGGAGATGAAAATGGCGACCGACCAAGCGTGGGATCCGGGGCTGCAAAGTGCAAGCGCTCGAAAAATCAAACAAAAAAATCAAAACGAGAAAGATCAAAAGAAGATTATTATAGCGCTAGCTCGCAAAAGGTTTTCACGTAGTTTTCATAAACGTTTGGAAGTTTGTTACAACTTTGTGACCAGTATAATAGCAGCACAATGGCCGCCCTTATGTCAGCAGAACAACAAGCAGATATGGAACTGCGTCAGGTTAGTCGGGGCTTGGGCTCTCTCTCTCTCTCTTCCATCAACATCGCGTAACGTAGACTTAGTGCTTCTCTACTGAATCTGTAACAAATCATCAGTCATGTGTATACAGTGTGCTTGTGTTGATTTCATTGGATTGAACTGTCGTGGCGCCGATCTATCACTAAGGGTCGTGTTATTCAATAGGAAAAAAATTAACATCACATGTACCTTTAATACGTTGCCTTGCTGCTCGCGTTTGATTGCCTAAGAGTAGGCTAAGACTGTGCCACAGGTGACATACTTCTGACGTGGGTCAGTGCACGTACATGTATGTGCCTTTGGCTTAGGACGGTGAAGCAACCCGGTTTGAAGGGCTTTACAAAAATACAATAACCACGAAATTCGGTGGAAATCAACGAGAGAGCATCATGTATGCTCCCATGGGCTCTCATCTGACCCTGGTCTTACCCCTGTGAGCAATGCCAGGCTACAGGCCAGGTATCACAGCCGCTCATCCATGATCAGTTTTACGTGGTACATGTAGCCAACCCATTTCTCGAAATGCGAAGACTCCACCGTAGCCATCCACTATACTGTAGAACGGGTAATTTTAGCCACTATTAATTTTAGCGGTTTCCCATTGTCAACCGGTTAGCGACGTTTTATTTTAGCGATTTGCAGCGATTTTACTCACGGGTCACCAGTGCACTACTAATGTCTCAACGGATTAGCGACTTGAAACTTAAGCGAAAATGAGTCGATCGCTAAATTCGCTAGGGTTTTTACGTCGCTAAAATTACCCGTTCTACAGTATCCATACATCTTCACGACACTCCAAACGGTCTCTGGGCTACACCAATCACTAAAAGAAAAAGAGATAATCATTCGAACTTTCGGGCAAGGTCCATCTTCAGGAATGTAGTTACTGCAGGCAAAACAGACAAATAGTGATTGGTATAGCCCAGAGACCGTTTGGAGTGTCGTGAAGATGTATGGGTATTGCGTAGTGAACCATCCAAGTAAATGAAAAATACGCTGAAGGCCAGGAGGGTGAGCAGCTTTTTTTCGGCCCGTAGTCCGTTCATCACTTACCGTAATGTCACGTATTCAAGCCGGGCTTATTCCTGTAAAAGCCAGCATCAGGGCTTGGCTTTCCCATCAGGCTTTTATTCAAACCAGGCATTTCCATGTATACAACACTAAAACCAGTCAAGTGTCTACAGTGTACCTAGAAAGTCAGGCTTGTATTCAAAACAGGCTTTAATACAATACACTGCGGTAGTCCCATCTCCCCACGACATGCTCTCCCTCCAGCTGACCTCATTCACCACACCAGCAACGTGGCTCCAAGTTACAGTAGATACTGGTATCAAGTCCTGCATACAGCTATTTCCATCGTACAGTTCTAATTGGTGAAGGTTGTGAGAGTAGTGAATGACTAAAACCTGTGTGAGTAGCACTCTTCTATACAGAGAATCACTGTGAAAATGAAGTGGCGCAAAATCTCGCGCTTTGAGGTAACATCGGGCGAATGCAACGTCCAAACTTTCAATGTGTTTTCCAGTGTGCTGTGATCTTGTGCACACACATGATTACTACTACAGTAGTACATGTGACTATTAACATACTGCTGAGTGCTGACATGGATATTATCAAGAGTACATAACCCCCAAGAGTGTGCAACTGCCTGCACAACCTCTATGCTGTGCTGCGACGGCAGAACTTCACATCACGTGACATGGTTCAAAAGACACCGGCAAACAGTGCAAAGTGACCACAAGAGAGTTGTACCCAAAGGTGGGTTGCGTACAACCCTGTATCTATCTTGCACAGAGTGCAAATAATGTGTACGGGTTCATCACGTGATGTGAAGTTCTGCCGTCGCAGACCCCATAGCTGGAGTTGCACACTCTTGGGGGTTATGTACTCTTGATATTATCCATGTTAGCAGGGTCTTACACGTGTCGTGTGATCTTGCCACGTATTAGCACTAAGTCTTACAAGTATGAGTTATGTCACCTCCGAGCGTGCTACTGCGCTCCTTCGTTTTCACTACAATGCGCTGTATAGCAAGTGCTATTCATAAGTCCTGGCCATCCAGTGATCTCACGACCTTCACTAACGAGATCTAGGTGTATGATCGAAACAGCTGTATGGCACCATGGCTGGTTAAAATCGCCCGCATCACATGTTTATTCTCATTATTTCATTGTGACTGTGGAATAATATCTTATAAAATAATGACCCTGGAACAATCTGCCCAATGGGATTTGCTTGTCACCTTTGAAAGGAGATAATATTTATGGGGAAATTGATCAATCGTGTGTGTGTGCGTTTTGTGGATGGGTACATGTGTGCGTGTGTATTCATGCTGTTCTACCTTCAGATGAAAGACTTTCTGAACACGTACAATCGCCTATCGGAGCAGTGCTTCACATCGTGCTGCACAGACTTCTCTACGCGGACGGTCACAAAGACAGAGGTGAGATCATACTGATCGCGGGAACACAGCATGCCGTCACACACACACACTCTCTCTCTCTCTCTCTCTCTCTCACCTCTCTCTCTCTCTCTCTCTCTCTCTCTCTCTCTCTCTCTCTCTCTCTCTCTCTCTCTTGTGTTGGCTAATGAGACACTTAGCCGTGTCAATACAGCACTATTGACAAGATCAATAGATCCCAGCCTAAAGGTCATGCATTTGGATAGGGTACGCGGTACGGTGTGCTGCGCTAATGGGTCAAATTCACGGTTCGCGTGAGACTCGGCTAGAGGCCGAGTTTTCCGCATCCGTACTCGTCGCTGGCAACGCCGTTGACACCCGCGGCGCTTGTGTTGCTGCTGCTGTGTGTGTGTGCGTGTGTGTGTGTGCGTGCGTGTGTGTGCGTGTGTGTTCTTGTGTATTCTTGTTGTGCAGACCCAGTGCGTCACGTACTGCGTGGACAAGTTCCTCAAGATGACGCAGCGCATCTCGCAGCGCCTGCAGGAGTACCAGCAGCTGCAGAGCGAAGGCGGCGGCAGCACGCTCTCCTAACCACCAGTACGCTCCGGCCCGAGTCTATCAAACTATTACCGCAGTGCCACTCTCACTTCCCACGTGCTACTGGCTCTTCCTTGTGCGTCGACCGCGTGCGAATAGACATCAGTACATTCCTCTTGTATATAGCCATTTTGTCACCTGTGTACATACTCTCAGCTATACTCTCTCTATACGTGAAATACTGTCCATGCCATGTTTCTGTGTTCATGGCCAAGCTGCCTCTCTGTCTGTACATATGTCCCTACTGTAGCCATGTGAATAGCTGCCCTTCACAACTCGTCCGTTTGCGAATACTAGTCTTGTAGAAAACTGGAAACCGACTTGCAGCAAACATGTTTACCTGGCCTGGCGTGTAACTCAGCAGGTGTTTATGCACTACATTGCATGCAGCGAGATTCCGTAAGTTACCCCGGAGATAGACTGGGAGTTTATGGAGCTAGTCTTGTATTTGTCGACGAGTGATCTTGCTAGTACATGTAATGTTACTTCGAAGTATGTTAGCAGAGTACTGCTCAAGTGAAGTATGTTAGTAGAGTACTGCTCAAGTGAAGTATTTTAGTAGAGTACTGCTCAAGTGAAGTATGTTAGTACAGTACTGCTCAAGTGAAATCCAGTCGAGTTTCTCAAGTAGATCTACATGCCGGGTGTTGCATGGCCCTAGACTCGCGAACACTGGGCTGCGAAAAGGTGTACGACGCCAACTTGACTCACGCGGCCGGATTTCAGTGAGCAGCATTGTAGCAACCTGCGTGTGGGTGTACAAGAAATAATTACTGTCACTCAGAGGAGCAGATGGCACGAGTGCATGTGGTCAATTATATTATCCTTTCTACTTCAACTGGACCTTGCAGCATGCGCCCATCCCACATCACTTGTTCATCGCTGGACATGCCATGCAGGAGAACACACACACACACATGACAATGAACATGTTCAGTGATCTCAAAGTTTTGATCGAGATAGGGCAAGTCTAATGCTGACTGGTAGAGTAGAACCCGGGTTAAGGGTCACACCGGATTAGGGATCGGAGCCCGCGGGGGGGGGGGGGGGGCACTTGGCACGTACATTGTGCGGGTGATCCTTTGGAGCCCGGGGGTCACTTGGCATGTACATAATTGTGCGGGGGATCCTTATACCGGGATTTAATTTCCGGCCCAAGGGGGGGGGGGCCTCGGTTTCCGAGGAAGCCGTAATTTTTTTCGCTCCAAACTATTTTTCCGGGGTCCATCTACGCACAAAAAGTCGTTTTACACACCTTTTTGCCCATCCCTGTACAACTGAGTCCAGCTATGTCCGCGCAGAGTTAGGTGGATCCCTAACCCGGGTTCTACTCTACATGGTACCAAGAGTACATTATAAACTCTTGGTGTTTTATAAAAAAAAACATAAATTTTTAAATGCCATTTTCCGGTTTTTACCCCGATGATGGGCCAGGCGTGAAAATTTGGTGAACAGTTGATTGTTCAAGTGATAATATATGCAGCAAAGAGGCCGTGTTTGACTTGAGCTAGGGAGTAGGGCCTAGGGACCCTAATTATTTGTACGACTTCACGTGCAAGCTGCATAACTCTATAAATCTGCATGCAAGCCAAGGAGTAGTAATACCGGTGGTGATTTATAACCCTTGGATGCAAACTAACTTCTCGTCACCAGGAACAGAAAGAGAACTACTCCAAGACCTGCCCTTCCCCGGCCCCGGCCAAGCATGCAACTGGCTACCAGAATAGGACCAACAAACAACTGGGCAGTATGCTTCACACAAGTAGAATGTATCAAGGAGATTCCTTATATGCAATGTTGACGATGTGTTACGAAAAGAGAGAGCTTGCTATTTACACGTGCAGTCACAGAGAGAAGTCATGGTGTACCATCCGTAACTGCAACAGAGGAGGAGGGGGGGGGGGGGGGGAGAGAGAGAGAGAGAGAGAGAGAGAGAGAGAGAGAGAGAGAGAGAGAGAGAGAGAGAGAGAGAGAGAGAGAGAGAGAGAGAGAGAGAGAGAGCGGGGCGGTAGAGGTGCGGCCAGCCACAACAACTACCATACTGCATAATAGATTGCACAGCACGCATGCACGGGAGGCAGCGTCTGCAGAGCATAAGTGTACATGGAAAGAAGGGGTGGGATCGGTGGTGGCTGGACATGGCGGCCTATGTATACTGCCAGCCCAGCACATGCAAACACCGCAGTACTAGTACTCGCAGCAAAGTCAACGTACAAGTTCACAATTAAGGGCGAGCGGGTGGTACACAACAAAACCAGCGGAATTCAATTCACACAACGCACTCACAGAGATTTGTGTAGAAAAAACACCACCACCGCAGAACTAAGAACAGTAGCAACGACAGGAAAGGCAACCAACGGGTAGCAGAATGAAAAGATTGTGTAAAACACACCTCTTCAAACATGCTATCAAAAACACACAAGCGAGGGTCAAATTTAGACCAAATTGCCAAATTTAGACGAAACCCCGTCCAGTGAGGGCAGAGCCGGGGCCCTGGGATGTCCTACTAGTTTGCACTCCTTGCGCTGCGATAACATCGGAGGGCTTTTCTTCGGGGCACGGGCAAGCACGGCCGGCCACGACAACACAATACACCACACGGAGTTTGCGAACAAACGCAGAGCACAGACACAACAGCAACGGTATGAACAACCACTACTGAAGGCGACGGGCACGCGATGCAGACAACACTCAACACACGGATGCATCCGTTCTTCCACTGGTCGTACCAATAAGATAGGAATCGTTCTGATTGCACAAGTGCACACACAAGGACAGGTGCGCGGCGGGCGTTGGCATGCTTGTTGCTAGTCGGCGTGGCAACTATGCCGTCGCTGCGCCGGTCGCCCGTAGCAATGAGTCGCGTTCCAGGAGCAGGTCGCCGTAGCGACGCTGCAGGTCCATCTCGCGCTCGCGCTGCTGCGTCACCTCTTCCTTGAGGGTCTGCAAGGGAGCACATCGTGGCAATGAATACACACACAATGACACAGACGTCTTCTACGAGCAATGGTACCAGCAAGAGTACATAACCCCAAGAGTGTGCAATCACAACCTCTCTCAGTGCTGGACGGCCGACGCAGAACTTTACATCACGTGACATGGTTCAAAAGACACCGGCAAACAGTGCAAAGTGACCACAAGAGAGTTGTACCCGAAGCTACAACTCTCTTGTGGTCACTTTGCACTGTTTGCCGGTGTCTTTTGAACCATGTCACGTGATGTAAAGTTCTGCCGTCGACGCCCGTCACAGCACTGCAGAGAGGTTGTGCAGGCAGTTGCACACTCTTGGGGTGATAAACTCTTGGTACATGTACCAACAATAGTACATACCGTATTTCCCCGTAAGTTAGTTCTCCCCAATGACTTTAATAGTACCCCCTTATAAAAAATACACTTTCCACTGCCGAGGTTATCACCCCGAAAGACAGTTCCCCCCGAAAGATAGTAAGTTCGTACCCGTCCTACATGTACAGACACCGTACAGTACATACATCATATGCACGGACACTAGAGTTGCGCAGGCTTCCCACTGCGTGTCATTTACCCCCGATAAAAAAGTACTCCCCGAAAGATAGAACCACCCCCGAAAGTTAGTACTCATGTGGCTGCTAAGTTCGAAAGTTAGTACGTACTAACTTACGGGGAAATACGGTAACCCCCCCCCCCCCCCAAGACTGTGCAACTTGACTTTGAGGACCATCCAGGCAGAATTTCAAGTTGACATCATTTTTATGATGTACACGTGTACTGTCAGCCGTACATCCGGAACCTGTGGTGGACAACGCCCCATTTGATCCTGTACCGACTAGTGCAAAGAAAACACAGCACAGTGCAGGTACATGTACTGCAGTGCATATCAAACCCGGTCTTGATGTTTCTGGAACAGAAACAGGACAGCTAGCTAGGACGAGAGGAACAGAAACAGGCTAACTAGCCAGGACGAGAGGAACAGAGACAGGCCAGCTAGCCAGGACGAGAGGAACAGAGACAGGCCAGCTAGCCAGGACGAGAGGAACAGAGACAGGCCAGCTAGCCAGGACGAGAGGAACAGAGACAGGCCAGCTAGCCAGGACGAGAGGAACAGAGACAGGCCAGCTAGCCAGGACGAGAGGAACAGAGACAGGCCAGCTAGCCAGAAAGAGAGGAACAGAGACAGGCCAGCTAGCCAGGACGAGAGGAACAGAGACAGGCCAGCTAGCCAGGACGAGACGAACAGAGACAGGCCAGCTAGCCAGGACGAAAAAGTAAACTAACATGTCACGTGTGGCGTGAGCATGGCCTTTACACCATACAGCACGTCACGTGTGGCGTGAGCATGGCCTTTACACCATACAGCACGTCACGTGTGGCGTGAGCATGGCCTTTACACCATACAGCACGTCACGTGTGGCGTGAGCATGGCCTTTACACCATACAGCACGTCACGTGTGGCGTGAGCATGGCCTTTACACCATACAGCACGTCACGTGTGGCGTGAGCATGGCCTTTACACCATACAGCAAGTCACGTGTGGCGTGAGCATGGCCTTTACACCATATAGCACGTCACGTGTGGCGTGAGCATGGCCTTTACACCATACAGCACGTCACGTGTGGCGTGAGCATGGCCTTTACACCATACAGCACGTCACGTGTGGCGTGAGCATGGCCTTTACACCACAAATAGGGATGTCAGCGAACGCACTGCGCAGGCCTCTGCGCATGCATTGCGTCATCGATTTTTTGAACGTGATCGCGGCCGACAGAGAAAACATGGCCGCGGTCTGTTTGCACCGCTGGGAGTCGTAAAATTACTGTTCTTCTGTCCCCGCGACCATTCAAATCATACGCGATACTCGAGGACCCACGTACTCACCACGTTCTCCCCCGTCGATTTCTCTGAAAGTTTGCACATCGTGAAACACCAGTATGAGAGGTGTTCAGGCCAATTTTCAAGGAATTTCCCTGGTTGGATCGTTCCAAAATCGGACTTCCATTTCTCGCTCGCGGCCATTTCTTGCGCGATGGAAGCGCCCTGCCCTGGTGAGTAACCAGCATCGCGCTTGGTAGAGAGTTGCTGCAATCAGCTCCCTGATGTCTTCGCTGCCATTGTCAGAAGCGATGGACCATGAATTTGTTTGAGAGTCTCTGGATGCTACTATTCCTCAGCCTAGTTTTCAGCCATTCCGTGCATCTTCTTCGCACGATATATTTTGCAAAAAAATGAAAGCATTCATGAGTTTTCTTGTCGGCCGCGCGTAGATGGGCCAGGCTGACCTGCGCAGATGGGCTGCGCAGTGCGTTCGCTGATATCCCTACCACAAACCACACAGTTAGGGCACACATCGTCGTACAGATAGCCACCCAACTCACCCCAAGTCGTTTCGGTATGGCCTGGAGCTCCTGCATGCGCAGCGCCTCGAACGTCTTCAGTTCGATCAGCGTGGCCTCGACCTGATCTTGCGTCTCGCTCATCTGCTTCAGGATGCCTTGTGTTCGAGACTGTACACAAACCACGGGCATCATCAGCAGCAGCACACATAACATAAACAGCAGCACATGCAACACAAACAGCAGCACATGCAACATAAACAGCAGCATCACCAACAGAACCACCAGCAGCACAAGCAACAGAACCACCAGCA
>NC_088649.1:4858867-4941367 GCF_964019385.1 Sycon ciliatum | reverse complement strand
ACAGCAGTGAACCAGGTAAAGTCCAACCACTCTAAGACGAACACCAAGGGACTGATGGTATTTGTTTGCAATACCCGTAACCGGGAGTTCTTCTTCTAATACCCAGTGAATACACAGCGACTTATCCAATAGTGTTATGAATGCTACAGTTGCGCTCGGTGAAATCCGACCCACAGTGCATATTTGGCGCCCTCAGCTTGCACAGCCCTGGACGGCCTAGTAGTAGTACGCATGCGGCTGGACATACACAGTACAAATACAGTGATGTAATCGGAACTGGTCCGGGGCGCCAGTTTTGCACTTCAGTGAGCGCAACTGGAGTTCAGCTAAAGTGAAAGTTTGTCTTATCAGTGTTCCTCTTAACGACGTTCACTGTATGTAGAACTACCTCCTCCAACTGTTGATGAAGAACTAGCAACCACATACCTGAGGCATGACGATCTCAAAGTCGTTGCTTGGCTTGGGAAGGCTGGCCAGACCGGCTCGAAGCTGTTCTCGGATCTCCGGCTGCACACAGACACACACATACACACAAACACAGATCCTGTTGGCAAAGACCTGGTCACCAAAGTGTGTGATATATGGAATTGCAGCGGAAAATCTCCCCCGCTCTCAGCTCTGTGTCTACGCTTCATACCAGAAGCCAATATCCAGTCTTTATGCCACAAGAACTTCAGTGCAGCCTGTGCACTCAAGGTAATCACAACACATCAACAACAAAAAACTAGGCTGCAAAATCCAGCCAAAAAACCTAAATTCTAGCTGCAAGTCAGAAGCAGATCTCAGGCCAGCCAATACAGAATGAGTCGTAAGTGAGAGGTTGAGCTAGGATAGCTTATGGTGTCTCACCTGCTTGACACTGTCCTGTAGTGAAGCTTGCGGTGTCTCGCCAGCCTGGAACACAAACACACAAACACGAAGTAACATCAATGTAGCTACATGTAGCAGAGGTTATGCAGAGAAACAACCGTGTATGTCAACATCACCGGATACCAGCCGAAACAGACAGTCACAAAGAGAGAGAGAGAGAGAGAGAGAGAGAGAGAGAGAGAGAGAGAGAGAGAGAGAGAGAGAGAGAGAGAGAGAGAGAGAGAGAGAGAGAGAGAGAGAGAGAGAGAGAGAGAGAGAGAGAGATGGACAAGGCAGGTCCACGAGAGAATGGCTTGTACATGTACAGCAAACCAGCCTACACAGTCACACGACTTGAAAGTCTGCAAGCAGACTGGCTCTCACCTGTCTAATGGAGTCTTGAACAGAACCGACCTGCGGTGTACCTAAATGTGCCATGTACCCAGTCTACACAACACAGAAACACGCACACAGCAACAAACCAACCAACACACACACACACACGCACAGCACTGAGTTGGTTCTGCCACGACTACTACGGATGAAAGCTCGTGACACGTACATACAGAGATACTAGGAAGACACTGCATGGATGAGAGAGAGAGGAATTAGACTATTTCTGAGAAATGATCACGCACAACTGAAGACCTGTAGCGACCTCTTCATTGCAGGTTCGTCGTTTTTCTAAATGGGCCACTAGACCACTAACCTGCCGGATGCTGTCTTGGAGCGAGACCTGCGGTGTTTTCAGCTGTGTGAGCGTACTCGGCGTGACCGAGTAGTCGGCGAGTAAAGCTTGCGACGATGCATCGCCATCCTCGGTCAGAGCGCGTGCATTCTCACTGGCAAACCCTAGCTTGACAACCTGGTGATGAAGTGAGGTGTAAGGAGGTGAATGAGGCACAACAGATGGGCAGACAGAGACAAGAAGGGAGGGAGGGAGGGGGAGAGAGAGAGAGAGAGAGAGAGAGGGAGAGAGAGGGAGAGAGAGAGAGAGAGAGAGAGAGAGAGAGAGAGAGAGAGAGAGAGAGAGAGAGCGATAGATAGAGAGAGACATACCGGTACATACACACAGACACGCACAGACATACACACACACACACACACACACACACACACACACACACACACACACACACACACACACACACACATACACAAACACACAGAGCATTAGCTACCTATTTCACTCGCAAGACAATCAAAAATTCACACATTCAAATACAGAACTACTCCAGAACATTCATTACGGCCTATACTGCAGTCAGCCTATTGTTTCTCCACCAAACAAACTGTCTCTACATCTCGGTCTCCTCGACATTGCATGAACGTGCATGTTCATCTCATGCACCGATACGCAAACACACGCCCTTGCGTGGCTCACCTCGGACAGCTCTTGATCAGAGATCTGCGGTGTGGGCAGCACCAGCTTGCTGCGCTTCTTGACGGGCTCCGGGTTGTGCATCTTGTTGAGCTGCATGACGTGGCTGAGCGCGTCAGACTCTTTCTTCTTCTTCTCGCGCTCCTTGTCCTTCTGACGATCACGCTGTACACACCAACGTAAGCCACAAAACGCCAGGACAAATTACTTCCCCGGTTTTGCAAAACAGATGAGAAAGCACAAAGCTCTAGATACAAGACCCGCGGGCAAACAACGCATGCAATATTGCTGCGGTGGACAGTACACACACAGACAATACAAGTTACTGTATAGCAGGAAATTTTCGGACGGAAATATTTTCGGACAAAGCCAAATTTCGACCTTTCGTACGGATCATATTTTCGTACAGTGCTGCATGTTAAATACACGTGTTCGCAAGGAGTTCAGTATGCATGTATAGTGTACATAATTTCACATGAATACATTTTAGTACAAAAGAGGCCGTGTACGAAATCGTACGAAAATAAATTCCGTCCGAAAATTTCCTGCCATACAGTACTTTACACACCATAACCGAAAAGGCCAGGACAAATTACTTCCCCCGGTTTTGCAACCAGATGGAATAATGCACAGGGGGCAAACAACGCATGCAGTATCGTTGCCGTGTACACACACGCACACAGACAATGCAAGGCACGCCCAACCGACCTGTTCTTCCTCGTCGCGCCGATTCTCGTCCAGGTGATGCTGCCGCAGACGCTTGAAGTCGGGCTCAACCGCGTCAAAGTGCTCTGTGCTGGTGTCGTGGAAGCCTTCGACTGGCTCCTTGCGGAACGGAATCTCGGCGTTGTAGTCCACGCCACGCTTCTTCTTCTTCTGGAACTTGCGAGCGGCGATGCCTGCTGCCCGCAGCTCACGACGCTTCTGCAATGTTGCCAATCGTCTGTGGAATAACAATTAAAAAATAGCAGATGAGGGCCATTACATACGCTGTGTGTGTATGATACAATAACAGACAAACGGGCACAGAGAGTGACACCCATCCACACACAAGTACGGACGGACGGACAAACGCAGACCCCCCCCCCCCACACACACAAACACAGACGACACGACGCGTCTGCAGTGTTGCCAGTCGTCTGGGGAATTACAATAATCAGCAGATGAGGGCCCGGTAGATATGGTGTGTGTATATGTGTGTGTATGATTGCACGCACAGGTGCACACGCCGTCTCAGAACTACAACAGCAGGCAAACAGACACCGAGAGTGACGCACACACACACACACACATGCACACACACACAAGCACAGATGGACAGACAAAAACAGACCCCCACCACCATGTATATGCCCGTCACAGAAGAAGCACGCAAATCTGCAAATGCACTGGATGTGCAACCCCCTCCCCCCCCCCCCCCCCCCCCACACACACACACAACCATTACCGTGCTTCCTCCAGCTGCTTTTCGCGAGCCTTGCGCTTAGCTTTCTTTCCCTGTGTGTTGGCAAGACGGGCACGGGCTTCAGACAACATCTCTAATTCTAAACACAAGAAGACAACAATAACAACAACAACAACCCATAGCGAGAATACAGATTTTCAAGCAACAGCAGAAGCAACAGCAACAACAGCAACATCGATCTACCCTCTCTGTGTTGGAAAGCTCTCGCCATTGTGCCGATTAGCACCAGGTGAATAGAAAAGGAACTAAACTGCGTACATCACACTTGCAGTCAGAGAGTACCATAGCACTGTGTGAAGTTCTGTGAACAGAGAAGGAACCCAACTCCACACATCACCAGGGGTGTCGTAAGGTATTGTACATTGGTGCGGCTATGAAAAGCCAGTGTGTTCGCGGGCCCTCCTGTGGGATTTTTTTGGAAAATCAGGCCCAAATCGCCCATATTCCATTGGATCACAAGATAAAAACAAAAAGTATTAGTGCATCTTTGGCCGCACATGCCACATTGGTTCCGACGCACTTGATCACAACTTGCAGTCAAAGAGAAGCGGAGCTCTCTTTCGCAGGAATGTAGCGAACTCTTACCGTCTTCGTCCATGTCGATCGGGTCGGGTCTGGCTGGCTTCGTCTCCGGGTGGGGATCGATTTCACCCGGGCGCAGTCGCCGGGAGTCTTCGATGTCGCCATCGCCTTCTTTCTGCTGTGCCCGATCTCTGCAAGGACAGCACATATATACACACAATATCATCACTAGAAAGTATGTTGGGAACATGAAAGTCATGGATGACTGGTGATCACTTTCAAGTCCCATAAGGCCCTCTTCAGACTATCCACATAGAACATCCAGTACAAAATCACATAAAACCTAAAACCTAAAAGGCAACATTTTCCAAAGCCTGCATTCAGACTATATTTTACATGCAATATACAGGTAACCTTTGACCCTGCGCAATTGCACAAGGGGATGCTTGAAAGCAGGGAGTCGTACAGAGTCTGTACACTTGTACGACTGCCTGGTGAAAGTACGATAAATGCAGGAAAGTTGCCTTGTGCAGAGGTTCGCACCCTGCCTGAAAGGATTGGGCGGCTTTTCAAGCTTCCCGCCAGATTCTTGTTGTCTTGGAAACTTCTATACAAATTATAGGCTGTTTTGCACATATTCTGAAGAGCGCCTAAGCACACAGAGTTCGGGGGAAACGGGGGATGGCCGTGGAGTCTGGATATTACTTGTGATCACTTTCAAGTCCTGACAACACGAAGTTCGGGGAAACACGCGATGATCGTGGACATCACGACTTACAGAAGCATTTCGTAGTGCTCCAGACACTGTGCGGCCGTTCGGCCAATGATGGGAGCGATGGTCCTCCATTGGCATGGCATTAACTTGGCCAGATGAAGCAGCTTCTCCTCCTCCTCACGACTCCATTCCGTCTACAAGCGCACAGCAAACACACACACACACAGCAAGCACACACACGGGCGGGCGGGCGTACGCACACACACACACACACACGCACAAAATGGAGAAATACGATGGGCTTCACAAGCTGGAATGCTTTACTCCGGCGAATTTGGTAGTGCTTAACGCAACCTCACAGCACACCAGTGTGATGAAATGTCACACAGACGTGAGAGTGAATTCACGCACACATGCAGACACAACAATAAGCATGCATTACAAATCTGAAAAGCAACATGACCATTGACAATTTGACGCCCATCGCCGGAGGCGATGATAGCGATGCTACAGCAGACGCCAAAGCAACTTGTGCTGGGATTGCACCATTCAACAGTTTGCAAGGCTGAAGAATTAACCGCCACTATTCAGCCCGGTCTACACCACATAGCTATGAAGTGACTTTTTCTGGCCAGTGAATCCCTACTTTTTGGTCATTTTTTCCGCACACACATCACACCAAAAGCAACATGGGCACACATACACACACGCACGCAGCAGCAGCAGCAAACCAGCAGAGCAACATACCTTCTTGATACTTGGATCTAGCCATTCATACCTGCACAACAATCACAGTGCCAACCACAGCATACATACATACATACATACATACATCAGCATAGAAGAATAAACATCGTGCCCAAAGCCAGCAACCATCCATGCGTTTGCAGTACACCGGTCACGCAAAGTCCAGAGAGAGGACACAATCAACCATCTTTCATAGACTCCAGCCTGGTGCCTATTACATTAAAGTCAATAATAGTCTTTAGTCCACGCGTGTTGCAAGAGGTCTTTCCACGGCCAGTCAGGTTTTCCCATCAACCACCATACCGCAACTTCCAGGGACAGCCAGCCACATTAGTGAGGAATGTACATACGGACGTCATGCCTGTACTATGCGAACGGAAGACCCTCTATCTCAGACAATCCATCTTCACACAACGTACAGAATGCATTCTAGACTTCGACAATAACTGCGAACTTTGAATACATAGTAAGGTTCCTCTACTTTCCAGCACGCTAAAAACAGCATGCCGTTCAAAAGTTTACAGAGAGAACTTTCTGTAGACTACAAGGGAACTGCACAGATGACACACATGCGCACACACCTGCGCATACACACACCACACACACACACACACACCGACTGACCATCTGGCCTTGCACTGCTTGGCAGACTTGCGATGAAGCAACGATGCAATACGAGACCACTGGTTCTTGCCATATTTCATTACAGACGCTTTCAAGATCTCATCCTGGACAGACAAGAATCAAAAGGAGTATACCGAAAACAGATGATGCCAATGGGGATAATGACAACGTCCAGCAGACAAAAATGAGCAATATTGCTTTCGTAGCAAGCACAAAGGAGACGCAGCGGTAGTCCAACGAAAAATGAAAGTGCACGGCAGGTCCTATGCTACTGTAAACAGCCTAATGTTTGCTAATGTTTGCGAGAAGAGAGTAACGCAAATATTAACCATCGTGAAATCAAACTTCAACAGTGGGTGTTTGTGTGGCCACGGTGCTCCACGAATATTTGCCATTGTAAACTCGCTGGTTCTGAGAGATCACAACAATTTAGTGGCACAAACATTGGGCGGTTTACAGTATTTAAATCTGGATTGACTTTGACTACCACTGTGACACAACTGACAGGGACGTAGCTCGCAGTGTGGCGACCTTGAATCAGAGCACAATTGCAGTGTGGGGACCATTTACCACCGGCAACCTCATAAAATCGCTATGCCACCAATTTTTGAATATGTACGAGTACCTATGACGGCCATTTGCTGGCGTGGCAACCAGACTATACTGACTACACGAGCAATGCGCCTGGGTGGAGTGCTGGAAAACCCCTAGGTCAAGTAGCAAGTAGGAAGTGATTGATACCAGACAATCTCTAAAGAGATAAAAGTCCGATGGTGCAGAAAATGGATGTGCGAGTCTGCTGCATGCTATTTTATCAAGCTCAACAGTGACGAGTAGCTGGAGGGACCAACACAACGACAAAAGGCTGATGGCACAGACACTGGATGTGCCAGTCTGCTATTCGCAGCTGTGGAGCTGGACAGTGGCGCGTGCAGGGACCGGACATGACCTAAAAGCATGCACAGAGATCTGCTAGCTTTCCACATTTTCACCGCAGCTTGCGACACAAACGTGCTGGAGGTGCCATGTACAGTGCTGCTCAATGAAATCCAGTCGCGTCACTCAAGTACGCGCCGGGCGTTGCGCAGCCCTAGACCTGCGAACACTGGGCTGCGAAAAACTTGATCGACGCGACTGGATTTCATCCAGAAGTACTGTAACTGTTTTCAGTAGCCCGAGCTATTGAAAACAGTTACTTGCCATACAGCTGTACAGACTGGCTGAGCTATTGAAAAAAAACAGTTACTTGCCATACAGCTGTACAGACTGGCCGAGCTATTGAAAACAGTTACTTGCCATACAGCTGTACAGACTGGCCGAGCTATTGAAAACAGTTACTTGCCATACAGCTGTACAGACTGGCCGAGCTATTGAAAACAGTTACTTGCCATACAGCTGTACAGACTGGCCGAGCTATTGAAAACAGTTACTTGCCATACAGCTGTACAGACTGGCCGAGCTATTGAAAACAGTTACTTGCCATACAGCTGTACAGACTGGCCGAGCTATTGAAAACAGTTACTTGCCATACAGCTGTACAGACTGGCCGAGCTATTGAAAACAGTTACTTGCCATACAGCTGTACAGACTGGCCGAGCTATTGAAAACAGTTACTTGCCATACAGCTGTACAGACTGGCCGAGCTATTGAAAACAGTTACTTGCCATACAGCTGTACAGACTGGCCGAGCTATTGAAAACAGTTACTTGCCATACAGCTGTACAGACTGGCCGAGCTATTGAAAACAGTTACTTGCCATACAGCTGTACAGACTGGCCGAGCTATTGAAAACAGTTACTTGCCATACAGCTGTACAGACCGACCGAGCTATTGAAAACAGTTACTTGCCATACAGCTGTACAGACCGGCCGAGCTATTGAAAACAGTTACTTGCCATACAGCTGTACAGACCGGCCGAGCTATTGAAAACAGTTACTTGCCATACAGCTGTACAGACTGGCCGAGCTATTGAAAACAGTTACTTGCCATACAGCTGTACAGACTTGCCGAGCTATTGAAAACAGTTACTTGCCATACAGCTGTACAGACTGGCCGGGCTATTGAAAACAGTTACTTGCCATACAGCTGTACAGACTGGCCGAGCTATTGAAAACAGTTACTTGCCATACAGCTGTACAGACCGGCCGAGCTATTGAAAACAGTTACTTGCCATACAGCTGTACAGACCGGCCGAGCTATTGAAAACAGTTACTTGCCATACAGCTGTACAGACTGGCCGAGCTATTGAAAACAGTTACTTGCCATACAGCTGTACAGACTTGCCGAGCTATTGAAAACAGTTACTTGCCATACAGCTGTACAGACTGGCCGAGCTATTGAAAACAGTTACTTGCCATACAGCTGTACAGACTGGCCGAGCTATTGAAAACAGTTACTTGCCATACAGCTGTACAGACCGGCCGAGCTATTGAAAACAGTTACTTGCCATACAGCTGTACAGACTGGCCGAGCTATTGAAAACAGTTACTTGCCATACAGCTGTACAGACTGGCCGAGCTATTGAAAACAGTTACTTGCCATACAGCTGTACAGACTTGCCGAGCTATTGAAAACAGTTACTTGCCATACAGCTGTACAGACTGGCCGAGCTATTGAAAACAGTTACTTGCCATACAGCTGTACAGACTGGCCGAGCTATTGAAAACAGTTACTTGCCATACAGCTGTACAGACTGGCCGAGCTATTGAAAACAGTTACTTGCCATACAGCTGTACAGACTGGCCGAGCTATTGAAAACAGTTACTTGCCATACAGCTGTACAGACTGGCCGAGCTATTGAAAACAGTTACTTGCCATACAGCTGTACAGACTGGCCGAGCTATTGAAAACAGTTACTTGCCATACAGCTGTACAGACTGGCCGAGCTATTGAAAACAGTTACTTGCCATACAGCTGTACAGACTGGCCGAGCTATTGAAAACAGTTACTTGCCATACAGCTGTACAGACTGGCCGAGCTATTGAAAACAGTTACTTGCCATACAGCTGTACAGACTGGCCGAGCTATTGAAAACAGTTACTTGCCATACAGCTGTACAGACCGACCGAGCTATTGAAAACAGTTACTTGCCATACAGCTGTACAGACTGGCCGAGCTATTGAAAACAGTTACTTGCCATACAGCTGTACAGACTGGCCGAGCTATTGAAAACAGTTACTTGCCATACAGCTGTACAGACTGGCCGAGCTATTGAAAACAGTTACTTGCCATACAGCTGTACAGACTGGCCGAGCTATTGAAAACAGTTACTTGCCATACAGCTGTACAGACTGGCCGGGCTATTGAAAACAGTTACTTGCCATACAGCTGTACAGACTGGCCGAGCTATTGAAAACAGTTACTTGCCATACAGCTGTACAGACTGGCCGAGCTATTGAAAACAGTTACTTGCCATACAGCTGTACAGACTGGCCGAGCTATTGAAAACAGTTACTTGCCATACAGCTGTACAGACTGGCCGGGCTATTGAAAACAGTTACTTGCCATACAGCTGTACAGACTGGCCGAGCTATTGAAAACAGTTACTTGCCATACAGCTGTACAGACTGGCCGAGCTATTGAAAACAGTTACTTGCCATACAGCTGTACAGACTGGCCGAGCTATTGAAAACAGTTACTTGCCATACAGCTGTACAGACTGGCCGAGCTATTGAAAACAGTTACTTGCCATACAGCTGTACAGACTGGCCGAGCTATTGAAAACAGTTACTTGCCATACAGCTGTACAGACTGGCCGAGCTATTGAAAACAGTTACTTGCCATACAGCTGTACAGACCGACCGAGCTATTGAAAACAGTTACTTGCCATACAGCTGTACAGACTGGCCGAGCTATTGAAAACAGTTACTTGCCATACAGCTGTACAGACTGGCCGAGCTATTGAAAACAGTTACTTGCCATACAGCTGTACAGACTGGCCGAGCTATTGAAAACAGTTACTTGCCATACAGCTGTACAGACTGGCCGAGCTATTGAAAACAGTTACTTGCCATACAGCTGTACAGACTGGCCGGGCTATTGAAAACAGTTACTTGCCATACAGCTGTACAGACTGGCCGAGCTATTGAAAACAGTTACTTGCCATACAGCTGTACAGACCGGCCGAGCTATTGAAAACAGTTACTTGCCATACAGCTGTACAGACCGGCCGAGCTATTGAAAACAGTTACTTGCCATACAGCTGTACAGACTGGCCGAGCTATTGAAAACAGCTACTTGCCATACAGCTGTACAGACTGGCCGAGCTGTTCACTCTAGTAGTACATGTATCGGGAGGTGGCTAGGACACCAGCTTACTCTACTGCGCAGACTATGTCTCTGCAGCAGCATGTGTGCCAGTGCTTCGGTTCGATTTTCACACTGTTCCTTTTGGGGGGGGGGGGGTTCCGCTCAGCACCACCTAGACGAGCTCTTCATGGTGGCCCAGGATCGAGCAGCTTCGAGAGGATTTACTCACGCGCGCATAGCGCGCGTGCGGGCGCGGACGTTCTTTAGCCGAGGAACAGCAGCGGAACCATGTGTTGTACAGTGATATTGTACTTATTGTGTCAATGCATATTGTACGTGATCTGTCACATATCATTATTATTGTTATTGGGAACGGAGCGGACAGCTGACCCGTACACAGGTGCATCCAACTGTACAGACACCTGCAGTTTAAACCCAAGCGACTGGCGATATCTCGCCTACTAAACCCGTTCATGCTCTTTCTGGAATCCGTCTTCTGTATACAGGTGGAATCCTGATAATTCGAATATCGCTTAATTCGAACATACCGCTTAATTAGAAGTTTTTTCCAGGACAGATTTCTGTCAACACGATTCCCACATAAAATGTTCTGATAATTCGAACCTCGAACCGGACATGTCCGGTAATTCGAAGTTCCACGGATTCCACTTACATAGAAAATGTGTGGGATTTGTGCTGATAATTCGAAGTTAGCAACGTGTAATTCGAAGTTCACTGTACACTGTACTGGTCAGTTTAGTTTGCATGAGCTGGCTGTGCCGGTCAGTTCAGTATCCGTGAAATCTGTGTCTAAGGTCCATAGCGCAACTCTGCGTGACCATGGGAGCATTTTGACATACATATTGTGTTGTGGGTTCATGTTTGGATAATTAGAATGTCCGGATAATTAGAAGTGTTTTCTGGCATTTGGAGGTTCGAATTATCAGGATTTCACCTGTACTACAGTATTATGTACTACCGTACTGGCAATATATGTTGCCGCAGTGAGGCCATGAAGCGTTACATTGGTACATGTTTGCCGCACGCAGGGCGTTACATGCAAAGTCGCACAGGAGCCGTTACACAGGTTTCTATATTGCCGCAGTCCTTTTTTTTGCCACGCGGTACACGTGCTTTCACAGTTTTCAGCCTTTGCAGTGCAAACTGCGATGAAAAGATCGCCGCACCCCGCCTGACGCGCGTTACGAACACAACGAAAATTTGTCGCACTAGCCTGGTCGCGCGTTACGCCGCACCCCCCTGCGTTACGCGTTACGCGGCAACATATATTGCCAGTACGGTAGTTGATGGGTTCTCAACCAAAAAGGATGAAAATCAGTGAAAGTTCGCGCATTTGCGTATTTCAGCAGCTAAATTTCGAAACCTATGGGTCTAATCACTACAACAATGCAGGATCAAGACAATGCTGGACAACAACTGAGAGAAGGATTGAGAGTGTGCACCGAATTTTCAAAAAATATACTAATTTTTATGGGCTTTCCATATAAATGCAACCGCATTCCTCGGAATAAATTTGAACAGGGTACGAGTGGGATCGACTCGGCCAATATGTGAACCTTGCCACGATCCAAGCTGGAATACCCATGGCACAATCACGCACACTAAATTTCCAACGAGAACAACAATATTCTCACCTCTGTGTTCCTCCACACACCACCTTTTATCATAATTCGCGGCATGGTGGAAGTTGTCGGGAGCTTGAAGCTCCAACAGCCAAGAAAGCACTACTTCAGTCGCCTACGTGAAAAATCAGCTCCTACGGCATATGCCTAAAATTAAACGGGGTAGAATTTTTCAGCTACGACTCGCCCAAAGTTTCGGCCATCCATCCGAAAGAAGACGGAGACTTCTTTGCCAAAAAAATTACTGATATGATGCAGGATCGATCGGTGCAGCGTGCATCGAAGAAGCTGCAAGATGCGATCTCGCGAGCTGCGGCGCTGTTTCCGTGGTTTCTAGGGGAACAAGCGATGACATCATGACGCCAGTTTTTCTCCCTTTTTTGCTAAATTTTTGAGAGATCTTTAGTTGTGCATCGCGCATGGCGACGCATCGCTGCTGTTGCTATGGTAAACAGATGGGGGCGAAATCTACGCTGCACGCAGACACCGCACTCCAAACAGTTTAGCTCTTGCTGCTCTTGCTGCGACTTTCGCTGCCGGGAGGGAGGATTTGGCCAAGGGCAGAGGCTAGCAGGAAAAAATCCGTGTATACCCTTCCTGGGTTCAGTCTGCCCTCATTCTCAAAATCGCTAGCTCTAACGTTTGAGCTTGGAAGTTGGATGCAGCGGCGCGACTGCCAGAAGCCGAATCTTGCGCGCTCACCAGTACCATCGCCCCACAATACTCTGCTGCTTCTTCTACACATCGGCTGATGGTCGCAGGACACGGCATTGAACAAGCGATTCAACAAAATAGAACAGCGGAGGAGAACGGCGACGAGGCGAGAAGATGCCGATTCCGTACGCGACCAAAATTGCGTCCTCGGGTCCGCCGGGACTGGGACCGGAGGGAACCTATTCCTTCTCGGCGGCTCCTAGGGCGCAGGTCGCCCAGCCGCGCCGCAAGCCGATGCAGCAGCAGCAGCAGCAGTATCGTGATGCGCAGGCTCTTGTATCGAGCGGTGAAGTAACAGGGTGAGTCTGCTCGTCTGTCCGATGCGCGGGTGGTTTGACTCGCGACCAGTGTGTGTGTATTTTTTTAATTAATTAAATTTTACAATACGTGTAGATTTACCAGGTGCGGTGAAGCGTACAAGCAGCTAGAGACCAGCTGATTGGCGGCATGCACCACGTAATAGTGAGGTTTTGGTCTACGTTACGGGAACGCGACGCGAAGTATCCGGGGAACTCTCTTCGCTTTTCGTAGAAACCTGGACCCAAAACACGCGAAGCCATAGACTCTAACCCAGACACCTGCTCTCTACGTGATTTCCCTACGTTTCACGTGTAGCAGAACCTCTCTATTGGCACCAGATCACCACCTCACTGTCTTGCAATGTTCATCCTAGGGTATGTACTACAGTATGATAGGGCGCCGAAGAATACTTCGCCAAAGTTTTCCACATGCTTGATCACATCGCATGATGCTCTCCATGATCGCAGAATAAGAACAGTACGACGAACATTTGAACTTTTTAGAACAATGGTAGGCTGCGCCACTGCGTTACTGTAGCTGGGTTGGTCTTCTGCCAACAGTGGGGGCTTAGTGTTTAGTTACTGCAACGGGTGGTACAGGGACGTCGGATATGCTACGGTCACTACGGCATTGACCGTATCACTCTTTGTGTGTCTGACTCTGTACATGTACTGATGTACGGATGCCCATTTATGTCCATGTGTGTGTGTGTGTGTGTGTGTGTGTGTTCTTATCCGCACACACGTTTACACCTGCATGTGTGTTTATACATGTCTGTCTGTCTGTCTGTCGGAAGCAGCCAGTACGGCAATCTCATGTTTGAGCGGCGCATCGTTCGCGGAAACACATACGCACAGGCCAAACTCATTTCGGTAAGTCTTGAAACCACCTAACTACTTACGGGGGGGGGGCATGATCCTTGTACAGTGCTGGCAACTGAAATCCGAACCCTGAGCGGTGCGTTCACATTCTAGCGGTCTCTATTTCGTAGTGTTACAATCCTGCGTTGGGTCTTTACGATGTGAGCGCACCGCTCAGGGGTCGGATTTCAGATGCCAGCACTGTAGTACGTGAGCACACATGTTCACTGTAGAATGTACATGTACTAAATACATGAATGCAGCGAGTACGGTAAACCGTCACGGGGCGACGGACATGCTGAGGATACTACGGAATTGGTCGTACCACTTTTTTTGCCTCGGGAGCCCTATGAATGAATAAAATGCAATGATTTAATTAAAAGTATGGACTCTAAAAGTTTGTCTGCTTTTCAAGTGTTCCGGTCAAGCCCCCATGCAGGATGGGCACTTTTAATAGTTGGACGACTTTATCACCCCAAAATCGTGACCTTCTGACACCCTTGCGAGTGGTCATAGATATTGGGTTTGGTCATCTCTATTACTGTACTTGGTCCGTTCCATCGCAATTGTCGCTTATCTATCGCAACTAAGAACAGGAGTTTTTTTACCGCTCTGTGAAATTTCCAATACGCATAGTGAAGAAGCATGATACAGGATTCCTGTCCGCCACAAGAAATAAATTCAGCGATGGAATCTGATGAAGCAAGTCGAAGAAAGGAAGCAAGGTTACAAAAAATGTACAAAAGAAAACAGCGACGGAGCGCCTTCTTGCACTCAGGCTTTAGTTTATCCGACTCTGGCTCTGTATGTATCACTCGAGCTGATGCCACTTGAGCTCACATTCACTGGTGTGTATAGCTGCTAGCGTAGAGTACCGTATCTCTTGCTTTCTCCGCTTGGCGTATAGCAGCGACGGGAAAGGAACAGTCGTGGTTGTCACTTTGGCACTTGGAGGAACGTGGGCAGCGCAGCGTGACCCGTCTGTCACTACAGTACTGTGTGTTCAACAATGTTTTTGAATCAGGCACACATCCCTCTCCAGACAGCTGTCATACGCTCTGCTGGATACGCTGACCACGACTCTTGTGCTGCCGCTGCCAGGTCGGACAATGTCTTCTTTGCCACCATCTCGCCATCAGTTTGCAGGCTTGCAAAGAATACCAGGTCATTGCAGTTCAAACATTGCAGTTCAAACAACTGAGCTGGCTGGCCTCGCCGTGACTGTCACGCTCTCCAGGTCAGGATGTCGATTTCCCCTGCTACAGTTCCAGTCTTTGAGCTGCGCTTGGCTTTTCGCTGCAGTGAATGTGTGCATTCACTGCAGTGCATTCACTGCAGCGAAAAGTTTCCCACTTTTCCATCAAAATTGTATGAATCGCGATGCCACTGGCGCTAGTCGCGATGGTTTTTTTCTTTCTGGCTCCTCTGATCTTGCCATCACAACCTCCCAAACGAATGTGAGTTAGATATCGAGATAGGACTGGGTTTTACCTGTCAAAAGGTGTGTGGGAGATAAGCGACAATTGCGATGAAACGGACCAAGTATTTAAAAATCACGAAACCAAGCACTGACTGTATTGATGAAGACAATGGCAGCGGAAGCAAGAGCAGCAGCAACAACGACAGCAACGACAATCTCTTATAAGCCCACTGCACAATGACGTAATTTGCACCGTAAACACCCCGTGCAGCCACCTGGGTGTGGTCGTCTGGGATGTTGAACAGTGCATTGCAGATCCCAGCGTGCTCACATGCATTACTCATACCTTCCATATTTGGCAATGGGCTTATTGGCCACGGACTATTGCGAGAATATAGATTTCAAACACCAACAGCAGCACAACTCTATTGCTCCCTGTGTCATTTTTGTTCTATGTGTTCTCTCGTGTCTGTCCGGCCTCTGCCTGTCGCGGCAACACTTGGTGTGGGTGTATGTGTGTGTGTGTGTGTGTGTGTGTGTGTGTGTGTGTGTGTGTGTGTGTGTGTGTGTGTGTGTGTGTGTGTGTGTGTTGCTGCCGCATCACAGACCCAGCCTGACCCGGTGGAGATACAACGACAGCAGGAGATCCGACGGAGAGCGCTGGCTAGGAGGAAAAAGACAGAGCAGCAACGGCCACGCACACCGGATGCCGTGGAGGGTCGAAAACATATCCTCAATCACATTATGCGGTATTTATAAAAGAAAGGACCGAAATGTTACGTGTTATCCTTAGTTCGTGTCCAACACTAACAGCTATAACTTTTTAGCAAGAGGTTGTGTAGTCTTTTTGATTTTGATTTTAATCGATCAGCGTGGGCCTATGTTGCACGCTGTTAGAGGAGTTGCCATTCACGAATAGGTCGCCGCGACATCATGACCCTGGGATACTGCAGTTCTGGCCGGCAGAGAATAGAACTCCAACCTCATGAATAAAGTAGTGCCACGCTGAAGCAGGCGCGTGCCCCGTATTGGTTCCTGGGTGCCCGGAACCCCCCTTTTTTCGCTCAAAATGCAGGATTTTGCTTCATTTTTTGAAAAATTTTCCCGGGGGAGGTCCCCCAGAACCCCCGTTGAAGGGCACCGGCGCACGCGCCTGTGAAGTACGCAGAGTGGTCTGTGTGGTGCCAGGAAAGCGTAGCCCCTCCCCGCCACACTATTGTATTCACAAGGTCGGATTACTCTGGTAAGGACTGTAGATTACTGTAATATTATGTTTTGACGTCAATTAAAGTTAAAGATCTCCGGATTTTTGTGGGTTAGCGAGGTGAAATTCTAACGAATTCCGTCTCAAAACCGGCAAATGACTGTACATGTACATATCGTTTTGTACATAACGACTTCAAATGTTAACGGGTTTTTTAAATCCGTTAAATCGTTAGAATTAACTGTTCGTTAAAGGGGCACTCCGGCTTCATTTTCGACGTCGAGTTTTCGATGCCAAGGCGAAGGTAGGTGAAAGAGAAGACCCCTCGAACAAGAACGAGTCTCCAGAAGCGATCGAGTCGAGCAGGAAGACGACTTTTGAATTTCGGCCGAGCGAGCGCTGATGACGTAATGAGGGATTAGCTTGCCAGTGGAAATGCATCTGCGCACATACATTTCACATACTTTTTGGCCAATTTTCAATCGAAGAAGAGGTTGTTTGCTATGTTCTCCCAAAGCCGTGAGCGATCCCGTCTTCTATACCCTTCCAGGTACCCTGAAGGTCCTCCAGAGGAGAATTTATCTCCATCGAAGCGTTGTTGATCCGCTAAATTCGTCTCGAGACATATTCACCCAGTGCAGTGCTGATAAATGTAGAATGTTGAATCTGTGATAATCGTCGACGATGGAGAGAGAGGCTGATAGCCGCTGTCGCAGGGAGAGTGAAGCTGCTGGAAGTAACAACGGGGAGCCCGCTTGTATCACCTGAACAACCAGACTTCAAAGCAGCTTGACCAAATCGGAGGGTGCCTCGTTGCTTATCGTGAATATTACACCGACATGAATTACTACAAGTATACTGGTGAGTTTTTATCTTGTTTTGTTCTTATGCTAGTACCCTGGCCTGGAGTTCTCGTTAGCAAATTCCTATTCCCTGGCGTTTTCTAAACATTCCGTGTAGGACTGAATACGTGATCAAGTATTCCGATTTGGGTAGATGTGGAATTTGGACATGTATTTTATAATTTTTTTTTCTTCCAAATAGAGCGTTTGTAGAGAAATGGTTGCCCAAATACAACAAAATTTATTCTGCAGTTCTACAACTAACTTGTACTGAAATCCAGTCAAAGTAAAAATGATTCTTCATGACAGTTGGGGTCAATGAAATCTGATCCAGGCATAACGAATGGTGACGCCTGCCACCCCGGGAACGAATGCCCATTTGGTGGGGGATACCAAAGTACTCGAAAGTAGTGCGTGTTTCAATGTGGCATGGAAGTTTTATTATGATCTCTGGTCAATGCAACATATGATAGCCATCATGAATTGCAGGCCTCTAACGCAACTCCTACCAGAATTGGCAGTTCCCTAAGTTAGATGCTTTATAATTCCATGGCCCCAGCTGTAGTTATAGAGGTTTTTATTCTTATAGTCGATAGGTTTATACTGATGGCCACAAACAACGGCAGTTCAAACTTCACTGATGTGTTCATGAGCTGAGAGATTTCTCTCCACTATTTCTGTTGTGCACACAGGTCTGTCCAATATGCATTGACCGTATTGGGTATGGTACCTGCTCTGAGAAGGGAATCGCTGGAGCCACAGTCCAACTATACAGGCTTTCAAGAAACAGAGAGGAGCCATCTTTGCAAGCTGATACCTGATGTGTACCGACAGAATTCTCACGAGATACCTTACAGACTACGCCTGGTGTATACTTCATAGTACTCCTTCGACTACTGTCCAGAATCAAGTCGACTGAAGCAAGTTCAAACAACTCTGGCTTCAAACTAGCCGTCGATTAGACAAACAAAACATTCTCTCATATACTAGAGCACTCTGACAACTCATGACCTATTCCTAACGATTGCCAACGCTTATAAATATGTAGAGTACTGATTGGAATGTGCTCACAATCTCAACAATTCAGTGCTATAATTATTTGAACTATGTGTTCCTTCCATAAATGTTGTATCCACATATAATCCACAGTGCTGCAAAGTTTCAGAGTTCTCAGGGTATCAAACAAAATTATTTCAAATACAGTGAAATTGTTCGTGTACATCATAGCGTAACTTGTAGTTCCCTGGTCCTTTTCTTTGCTGTAAATTAATCCTTTGCTCTCTAGCCGCCGGCGAGTCCAACAGTGAAATTGTTAGTTCATATTTATGTGTGTGTGTGGGGGGGGGGGGGGGGGGGGTTGAACATAATTCTATATAAGGGACCTGCAACTGTAATACCACAGTACAGTAGATAGCAAATATGTAGAAAACAGAAATGCATGTTCCCATCATTGTACATGGATCAGCAAGAACAGGATTTACAATCGCCTAGAGATACTTGAGCTATTCCAGTATTCTCCGTGAGCTGTCCCATTCCACAATGGTTCATGCCACCATTATTTCTGGTAGTATCCATGTGCATAATTCCAAGACCATCTCGGATTCAACGCTTGACTCGGTCACTGGGGCTGTCAAACTTCGCATCACAAATGAACTTCAATTTCTCATCTGGTTCAAGTATATGTACTGCCATGACTTGACCATGCTTCATCTACAGCTAGGCGAAGATTGTGGCGTTGAATTCCATAGCGCACCTTCTTGCCGCCATGCAGGAGAATGTTGAGAGAAGTGAACATATTTTTACTAAAAAAACAACAGCCACTGAAGAGGATAGCATTAGCAATAGCCTTGGGTGAATTTCCTGCAGGTACACGTTGTTGGTAGGTCTACTGGTCGGTCTCCATATCGTCAAGTTCAGAAATCACCTGTACTACACATCTTGTAGAAGGGATCCTGATCGAAAAATTTTCTGATCATAAAATTCACTAAACTGAGGGCGAGACAAATAGTCAGTACTCCCCGATTCCGTCTAGCTGCTTTGATCAAGTGATGCTAACAAGCTCCCCGTTGTTACTTTCAGCAGCTTCACTTTCCCTGCGACAGCGGCTATCAACCTTTCTGTCCATCGTCGACAATTATCACAGATTCAACATTCTACATTTGTCAGCACTGCACTGGGTGAATACGTCTCGAGAACAATTTAGCGGATCAACAACGCTTTGCTGGAGATAAATTCCCCTCTGGAGGACCTTCAGGGTACCTGGAAGGGTATAGAAGACGGGATCGCTCACGACGTTGAAAGAACATAGAAAACAACCTCCTCTTCGATTGAAAATTGGCCAAAAAGTATGTGAAATGTATGTGCGCAGATGCATTTCCACTGGCAAGCTAATTCCTCATTACGTCATCAGCGCTCGCTCGGCGAAATTCAAAAGTCGTCTTCCTGCTCGACTCGATCGCTTCTGGAGACTCGTTCTTGTCCGAGGGGTCTTCTCTTTCACCAACCTTCGTCTTGGCATCGAAAACTCGGCGTCGAAAATGAAGCCGGAGTGCCCCTTTAAGATTACTGGTCTTACAGTAGAACCTGAGCAGTTTATTGCAGGCAGAAGAAAATTCGATGCATGCCTCACACTGTTGTCCTTGACTGCGGTGTACATGAAACAGTTCAGACCGACGCATACCTGTACGAACTGGGCAAGGCGATAGAGGAGCGGGACGTGGAAGTCCAGACGGACGACCGGATCGATCGGCCACCCACCCCGGTCTACGTGCCGGCAAAGACGGGCATCGATCAGGAGACGCAGATTTACCCCGGCGATGTAAGTTGTTCCAAATATGGTGATTACATTACGTCATTGCTTTATAGCATGATGCCATTGGTTGATCACACTAGGCCGCGGGTTGATCACACCGTGTCATTGGTTGATCTTGTGATATCATTGGTTGACAACATGATGTCATTGTGTGAGTTCATGTTGTCATTGTGTGATTACTACCTAGTGATTACATGATGTCATTGGATGATCACGAGGTGATTGCTGTATTGATCAATCATTCAGGGGCATTCAGGGGCATTGGAAGGCACTCTACATTGGTGCGACCCTGAAAATGTGTGGTTGCGGGGGGGGGGGGGCGTCCCCCGGGAAACCTTTAGGAAACTTGGGCCCCAGTAGCCTTTATTTCATTGCTCCAAAAAACACAGGATAAAAATTATTGGTGCGGATTTGGCCACTATTGCCGCACTGATTCCGATGCCCCTGTCATTGTGCTTGGATTTGTAGGAAGTGAGGAAAGGAAAGCGTCCACTTCATCTTGAGTTGACTGCTCTTGAACTGGATTTTCTGTATTAGATGTATTATGGGTGTCTATATGGGTGTGGGTGTGCGGAAACGTCGCCGTGTGTGTGTGTGTGCATACGTGGACATGTTCCAATGCAGCTGTTCGACTTTGAAATAGAGTGCAAGCCACTCGTGTCCGTCCTTGTCGCCAAGTCCATGGAGCAAGCGTTGATCGAAGTAATGGAGGAGGAAGAGCTCGTTTCACTCAAGGAAAGACAGGTGAGCAAGCAGGATAATGGAAGATATGTGGACCAGACCAGTTCCCAGAGATAGGGTGGAGGCAGTTTTTATTTTGGTCCAGCCGTGTCGTAGCCTTTTATACGTTGTGTGTGATGTGGTGGGTGCTAGTGGCTTTACAGCGGCACAGTGTTTGCCCACAAGCACCCCTCCGATCGAATTGGGTCCTCTTCCCCGTTGCTTGCGATTAATGCATGCCGGTGTGTGTGTGTGTGTGTGTGTGTGTGTGTGTGTGTGTGTGCGCGCGTGCGTGCGTGTGTGTGCGTGCGTGTGCGTGTGTGCACGTGTGAGCACGTGTGAGCACTCCATCTGCCGTTACGTTTGTTTGCGACTTGCTCACACATGCATGCTCTCTGTCATGTTTGCCTGCAGCGTGAGTTTGAGGAGCTACGGCAAGCCGAGTTACTCGAGGCACAGCGATTGGAGGAGAAGGAGAGACGGCATCAGCAAGAGAAGGTATGGAACTCAGAATTGCTTTTTTGCTTGACTGATTGATTGCTCCAGGAGCGACATCTGCGCCTTGATCCTTGGGGGTGGTGGCGTTCCTGCGGATGTGGAGAACTTGGCCTGCAGGCGAGTCTCACGCGAACCGTGATTTTTCATTGATTGATTTTTATATAAGATCGACCAACGGCTGCAGGAGCCTATCGAGGAGTTTCCGCCGGCCATTCTGATTGCAGCTGGCCAGACAGGTTAATTTTAAAAGGACCAGCTTAAGTTTTGGTGAACCAGCCCAGGTTTTGGTGGACCGGCTCAGGTTTTGGTGGACTGGCCCAGGATTTTGGTAGACCAGCCCAGGATTTTGGTAGACCAGCCCAGGATTTTGGTAGACCAGCCCAGGATTTTGGTAGACTAGCCCAGGATTTTGGTAGACTAGCCCAGGATTTTGGTAGACCAGCCCAGGATTTTGGTAGACTAGCCCAGGATTTTGCCGGGTAGACCAGCCCAGGATTTTGGTAGACCAGCCCAGGATTTTGGTAGACCAGCCCAGGATTTTGGTAGACCAGCCCAGGATTTTGGTAGACCAGCCCAGGATTTTGGTAGACCAGCCCAGGATTTTGGTAGACCAGCCCAGGATTTTGGTAGACTAGCCCAGGTTCTGGTGTACAAACTCGGGTTATGGTAGACCAGTCCAGGGTTATGCAGATAAACCTTGGTTTGTGGACCAGTCCAGGGTTATGGTGAAGCAGCCCAGGTTGTGTGGAGAAGCACAGGTTTTGTGGCAAGATCAGGTTTTGTGGAAAGGACCAGGTTTTGGTAGAACAGCCCAGGTTTTGGTGGACCAGCTCAGGTTTTGTGGACCAGCCCAGGGTTTTGGTGGACCAGCCCAAGTGTTGTGGATAAGCCTAGGTTTTGCGAACTAGCTCAGGTTTTGTGGATAAGCCTAGGTTTAGCGGATCAGCCCATGTTTTGTGGATAAGCCTGTGTTTATGGACCAGCCCACGTTAGGTGGACAAGATCAGGTTTTGTGGATAGGCTAGGCTAGGTTTGTGGACCAGCCCAGGGTTTTGGTGGACCAGCCCAGGGCTTTCGTGGACCCGCCCAGGGTTTTGGTCAGATTAGGATTTCATGCTTGGGCGTGTTTGATAAGATACTGCAAATCCGGAAAGTTTAACGTTTTTGTAATTTTGGCGTGATAGGTGCAGAAAGGTTAACGATGTTTGTACAACGGAAAGAACATGCATCGATGCATGCGCATCTTTACATAGACATCTCAAACTGGGTACCGTATATTCTCTATTATAATCGCCGTGCTTATATTTTTTCAACAGCCCTCTACCCCGTGCTTATATTTTTTCAACACCCCTCTACCCCGTGCTTATATTGGAGACCGCGCCTATATTGGAGACCGTGCTTATATTGGAGGCCGTGCTTATATTTTTTCAACCAATACATCCATAGAGAGCAAGAAGAAATACATGCTAGATATCATGCATGCAGCATTGATTTCCACCATGACCGTGCTAATAATAGAGACTGTGCTTATAATGTTTCGAAAGGTGCTCACAGTGTGCTAGTATTAGAGACTGTGCTAGTAATGGAGACCTGTGCTTATAATAGAGAATATACGGTATGCAACTCGCTTGCAGGGAAGCCTACATTGTGTACATGTACTGTGGATCCTAGGAGACATCATACAAACCGTGATTCATGTTATTTTAGAAGTCTAGTGAGTAGTTTTCATCGGGCTTAGCATGCAAATGTGACAGTTCGGTACACTCCTGCATTAGTTTCTTTTGTTGTAATGTGGCAAGAATTTCGGATGGTTTTATTTCCAACCAATCTTTATCTTACTGGCATCTATTCATTGTATGCTGTATGTCTGTGTCCCTGTGCCTGTGTGTGTGTGTGTGTGTGTGTGTGTGTGTGTGTGTGTGTGTGTGTATGGGTGTGTTTGTGTGTGCCTGTGTGTGTGTGTCTGTCTGTCTATCTGTTGCTCAGGAGGACCGCCGGCAGCAAATGCTCAAGGCCAACGAGCTGCAGAAGGAGACGGCGGCCAAGGTGGCTATGCTTGCATTCGCAACTGTAAGTACTACGGTACTGAGTACTTTCTTCTCAGTCCTTTAGACCAATGACATGGAGCATTCTCCTCCATCGCCTCCTCAGTGTCTTGGTTGAGCACTGTGTCTGGCCCGTGTGTGCTGCAAGGCTATCTGCCCTCATGCAAAGCTCACCAGTGTGTTGTGTTAGAGCACCCTGACTCTGGTGCTTTGAGTCGGTTGAAACATTCATTGTTCTTCACTAGGCCTCATTGCCATCGGTTCGTCCAGGCACTCTGAGCTCCGAAGATTGAGTATGAGTTATACCTGATTCGTACTCTCCGCTTGGCACACGTGGAACGATTCACAATGCGTGCACGGGCGACAGCCACGCGATGGGCCAAACAATGGGAGGTATGCGTTTAAGATGGCTATCACCTTTTTGCGGGGCAAGTTGCCCCATGCTTGGCAGGCACAACCCACTCTAGCACATCTATAAGTATGAGTACGACCTTACAAAGTTCATGATCTTTTATGCAGAGCTGGTATCACAGTGTGTACGGTTGTAGTGGACTTGCACCGCAAAACCTAACGGCGGGAAATTGATGCATACGTCCCATTGAGCTCCAGTCAACTTTTTCGCCGCAACGGGCAATTATGATGCGTTTCCCGTACATACACAAAATGAAGTAGGACTCGGGCTTTATGCCGTGCCTTTGCCCTTGCACCGGCAGCTTCGCCACGTCACCACACAAAACAACACTTCCAGATGATTCCTAGGGGGCGCTGGCTTCTCTTCCCTTTAAAACCCATTCAGCGCTAAAGAAATATATATATACGTCATTGAAAATGACGCCAAGGCGCTGATGACTTATATATATATGTGAGCGGACAAGGTAGAAATGGAACGTTAGCTGCATGACATCATTTTGAGATACAGGCGTTTGAAGTTTGGCAAACTGTGGCATATTTTTTACCTGGGTTAGAGGGCTCTATTTGCATCAAGCGCTTGTGCCTCGCTCAGCACAGGGCTTCAAGGTCCAGCACTGAAAATTTGAAGTGAATCCGTTATGGCTGAACTTGGGAAGATATGGCAGCTAGTTGTGCGACGGGTGGCGTATTGACGGGCGAATTTGGAGGTGACGGCGATCAGCTGATAGCCTGATGTCAGGTGCTGAGAGCTTCTCTGATTCTGAGAGCGTTTCTGAGTCAGGTAGTAGTCGGGAGCGTCTTCCACTACGCCGAAAACGACGTGCCGATCAGCGTTTTGTTTGCTGCTGGCTTCAGCGCGGTACAAAAAGACATAGGGAACAAATGAGATGGATCTTTCGGATGCAGGCGAACGTGGTGACAGCAGTGATGATGATAACGCCAATGAAGGGGAACGTTCCTGTGGATGCTGAGTTGTACTGAATGTATACGCCGAACCGACTTCAGAGCTCTGAAGCACACAGCGCAGGAGCTGAAGAAACAATAGCGTCGTGCACCACAGGGGATTGTATGCAGGGACTTAATAGCCCAGAACAACTAGCTAGCTGTTGCCGAATGTATTGGATGCAAGTGGCAGACCTGCATCGTGCACTGTCTGGAAATGAGTGTTTTAAGAATTGAGATACACAGAATGGTCAAGGCTGGTGAACATGAGCTGAGTGGAAAGAAGTCAAATCGGGCCTCGGATTGCGGACTGATGTGTAACGTTACGTTAAGTACAGTTTCTCAAGTCTGTGGACTCGTCCTGCTTCGCCAATGGGCACCGTATTGGTGGTGCGTCTCCGGAATATTATTTCGATGCTGTGTGTTCAAGAGCTGTCTGTCTCCTGCCAAAATGTTACAAACTATTACCAAGGTGCGCCGCTCAGTCGTCGGGAGCCTCAATGCATTAGAGCAGAGTCCGAGGTCGCCAACAGTATACGATGAGAGCGTGCACACATGGCTGAAGCAAGAACGCACTGGAATTACCATTTGTCCGCCAAATTCTTCTATTTTGACATGTGTGTAGTGGTATTTGATGTGTGGATTGAGTACCAGCTTCAACAGTCCTATTATTTTGCCTTGCATCACGAGTTACTCTGGAGCTGATTTTTCGGCTCCGGCTGTTTCTAGTTATGTGGTTTTGTTGCTTTGTTACACCTCAAACGAGTCCATGTGTGTGATCAGCTCATCTTTCACACTGATATACACTTGTGGAGAAATACAGGCCAAGATAATGGGTTTTTTTCAGTGGTTTGGTTGTACTGAAGGGTGGACTGTTTAAATCATCCCGAAACAGACGTTAAAATACTGACCGGCATCTAGAAAATGGTGAATGTAAGGCACTTCCCACCATAGTATCAGCCTGAAACTTTGGGATCTGAAAAACAGATAGTTGTAGGTGACCTTCATGCAAAAAAACAGTTTTTGCCAGACTGCAGTTAACGTTCCATTTCTACCTTGTCCGCTCACATATATAAGTCTTTTTCAATGCCACATAAGGAGTGCAGAGCCTGGGTGTCAGCCTTTTATGGGTTAAGTTGTCCTTGACTTCTCCTTTCCTCTTTCCTAGTGTTCTCTCTCGATGTGTCTTTGCCCTCCCTATCTTCTAAACCTCTTCTTCTTTTCACACACTTCCATGGATGCCAGTACTGGTATGTCTATTGTGCCATATTTCTCTCGCACCCTACCCTTCTATTCTTAATAATTATTGTTCTCTCTCTCCCTACACCAACAGGGCTATGTTGGAGACCTGATTCCAAGCGTATTTGGGCAGCTGGACAATGAGGGATTCTTTGCTGATCCGGCTCTAACAGGTACGCTGCTGTGTTGGGTATTTATTTATTTATTTATTTTATTCCCGTAGCTATGCAGAAGACGTTACTTCAGTAACGTCTGACGCTAGCCAGGGTCCACACAGCTTTAATTTGGTATTTGTGTGTGTGTTTGTTTGTTTGTGTCACGCCTGGCGCTATCCCGTATCTGTCCCGTACCGTACCGTACCATCAAACACAGCTGGCCACATATACAGCTGGTCGCAATATTCAAATAGGGCTTTCAAACCCAAGATCATAACGTGAAGCAACTTGGAAGAATGGGTATGAATGCGAAGTGTATGGGGGAATGCATGAAGGGCGATAGTGCGGTTTTGAATCCCAGGATATGCCTGAAAAAATAATAGAATTGAAAAATTTATACCATCCCTATGCTTTTTTTGCCGTCATCAAGGCGGTAGACGGTGTCGTATTACCCTCGATCGTACCTGTCCCATACCTATCCCATACCGTACCGTACCATCAAAGACGGCTGGCCACAATGCATATTCAAATAGGGCTTTCAAATGCAAGATCATAACGTGAAGCAACTTGGAAGAATTAGTATGTATGCGAAGTGTATCGGGGATGCATGCAGGGCGCGCGATAGTGCGGGTTGGAATCCCAGGTTATGTCTTTAACCCTTTGAGCACGCATGACGTATTAATACGTCACGTACAGTGTCACTGCACCCACGCATGACGTATTATTACGTCGTGAGTGTACATAGCTTACAAACGCGATTTGCATGAACCGCGTGAGTTCAAACTATCGTAACTCGGTCAATTCTTGGCCGATTCTCACGATCGAAATATGTATCTGCAAGAGAAAACTCTCAGCTTGCGATAGAAACAATCGCCGAAGCGATACGACCCCGGGTTGTTGAGATATGCGACTCGACACGGCAAATTCAAATCGATTTTTTTGCGAACTCTGCAGAACGCGTATTCTCCATTTTCGATCATTTTCGCGCTATCTGCTGCCATGGAAACTAGATTCAAATGATGGCAGAGGATCTGGGGAGTCCTCAAAAAAATTTGAGCTCGATACGAGCAAGAAGAGTGAAATGGCAGCTGAGGATTTGATCTCCTGGCCGTGCTCAAGTCTGTCGAGCGCGTGCGTGAAGTTTGCCAGACTGTAGCATGGGCTTTTGGTGTCGCTCCGAGCTGAGCTTGGAACTATTTTGTTCCTCGCCTCAAGACCTTTGCAGGAAGCTCAAGATCGTGGAATTCGTCCAAAGGAAGGTAAAGTTATCGATCCTTGAACAGCTACTACTTTCATAGGAAAAACGCGATTTTTGCAGGTGTTGACGTGGGGCGGCATTCAGGTAGCGTCGTGCTCAAAAGGTTAAAAAAAGAATTTTTTTAAAGAATTTATAACATCCCTATGCTTTTATTTGTCTAGGTCATCAAGGCAAAACAGCATAGCGTAGGGCCCTGAGCTTCCAAGCTCTCTCGTTTCACTCAACTCGTGGTCCATGACCAATTGGCACGGAATGTGCGAGAAAGGGGTGATAGCCAACCACGGCACATTGGCCGCTTCAGCTGCTACTGAGTGTAATGACGATGTATGGTACTGTTCAATGAAATCCAGTCGTGTCACTCAAGTATGCGCCGTGTGTTGCACAGCCCTAGACCTGCCAACACTGAGCTCCGAAATGGTGCAAGGCGCAAGCTTGAGTGACACGACTGGATTTCATTGAGCAGAACTGCAGTGCTCACAGCCATACGTTATTCGTGTATGCCACGTATCCCTGCTATTATCATGCAGAGCCTGTTTGAGGAAGTGGATGATTAATGTGTCATAGGTTTAGCTGTGGGAATCATGGACGTAGCTCATGTGTAGTCGGCGTAGTCGGGTCACCATACCGGGAAATGGCCGTCATACGTACTACAGTAAAACCTGGTGTAAGCGACCTCTGGGTTTAGCGACCACCTGCTCTTAACGACCGTTTTCCATGCACCGGCAGTTCTGCACAGACACTGTGGGACCTGGTTCTAAAGACCACCTGGCTTTAACGACCGCTTTTGCTTGCACCATGGGGTGGTCGCTTAAACCAGGTTATACTTTAGTACTACACAGGGATAACACGTAAAATGGATGAGGTTGCCGGTGGTACATGGTCACCACACCACACCACACACTCTGGCACATAGTCACCACACCACAGATGTGCGAGCTAGGTGCCTGGGAATGGGGCTTCAATGTGCGCTTGTCAACGACAGTGTTTTACTTTTTCTTCTTGTTTTCTATGCTCGGCTGTGCTGCGCTGTGCTCTGCTGTGCTGCACTGTGTACAGAGGTGGAGGTGGTATTCATGCCTGAGCTAATGGACCACGTACAATCAATCATGGAGGAGAGGTTTGCCGTGGAAGACGTCCTGGATGGTAAGCATAAGCTGACTGCCGCTTCAACGAGCTCCCCGAATCCCTTTGCAATAATCATTAAAACACATGTGTTCATCTTGGGCACCCTATAAGAAGACTTTAGGCTCTGTTGGGAATGCCAAATAGTAACATACAATTTTATACGATGCAGTACAATACAATACCGTAGAATCCCGCGTATACGCCCATGCCCGCGCATAAGCCCAGGGTTTGTTCGAACATCACAAAGCTTCATCGTACAAGCCCTTGGGCCTAGGTCATACCGAGAGTCCATAAATTATGGACTCTTTGGCCATACCATGTATGTTTAGGACTCTTTCCCTTTCGGTGAAGACTGTATTAAATTCTAATTGTTCGAACTCTGGTGTAGTGAACTGACACTCGGAAAACAACATGCAGACATGGAACACAACTAAAAATGCAGAGAATGAAACCCGGAAAACGCAAAGGCAAACAACAACCACAACTGTCACTAATCTGGGCAAGAAGCTAACCACCATTCTCTCAAACTTGACAAACTCTCTCTCTCAAATCGCTGTCCTCAGCGAAACGTGCTCGCGTGCGTGCATTGGCTTACGTGTAGTCTACGTGTACATCAGTGTGCGTGCATGCATATCGAAGTGTACGAGTAGAAAAGAAGAATGATCATATCATGCGCGCATGATGCATCGATGAGTCATACCACCACGTAACCATGGATATAAATAATGGCGACGCGATGGCGACAGCAAAGTTCCGCGTACAAAAGCGCAGGTGCAACAAGGAAAAATCAGAGTGCAGAACAAACAGAAATTCAAATCGAAAGGAGATAAATATTGTGGAGATGAAGCAAATCAGTTTGGTCTGTCAGAGGGTGCTTGCGCCCAGAGACAGGGTGACAGCAAACCCTGTCAGAGAGAGTCAGTGTACAGAATAGGAATACATAGAACGCAGCACGCAATGGAGTTGCTGTGGAGAGCGAGAATGCAAGCAACAACGTAAGTATTATCTATGCAAGTGATTATATCGGCGTATCCGACAAACACGCACAACAAACACTGTATTGTAACAACACACTCGTAAATGATGTTATCCCAACAACACTCATTCTATTTCAGCGCAGTGTCCTGTCCAATCACACTCAAAATCACACTCGTAAATCTCGCACACTCCCTCCTTGACAATATGACAACTGACACTCATAAATCTCGCACACTGCCCTTGCAGCATGTGACAGTTCTGTACACAAATCGTAACTACAATACACTAATAGTATCAACGTGCAACATGTGACATGTGATAGTTCTGTACATCACCACCCTCCCTCACGAACAGTGATTGAGTGAGGCAATAGAGATAACATAACTTACTCAGAATCCACCTCTTGCGGAACGAGCTCATACGAACACAGCATACTCAGAATCCACGTCTTGCAGAACGAGCACAATACTAACACTAACACAGCATACTCAGAATCCACCTCTTGCAGAACGAGCACAGTACTGGTGGCTTACTCAGAATCCACCTCCAGTGGGACGAGCACATTGATTGGTCGGCGGTAGGTCTTGCCGCGGACGAGAATGTCGACCACCCGTACGTTGCCATCTTTGCCTGGGTACACTTGCAGTATTCTTGCGAGCGGCCACTTCCCTCTTGGAGTGCCAGGTTCCAAGAATAGCACTACTTCACCAACACGTACATTGCGGTGCAGATTGCGCCATCGTTGACGCAGGTTGAGCGCTGGGACGAGCTCCTTCAGCCACCTGTCCCAGACGTCCTTACTCAGTCGCTGAACTGCTTTCCAGCGATGTCTTGGATTCACGCGATCAGCTTGATCAGCCAGTTCCTCAAGTGCCAGCGACAGGTCGGCATGGCTGGTGAGGAAATGCTGTGGCGTGAGTGGGGTGAGGTCACTCGGATCTGAGCTCATCGTCGTGAGCGGCCTGGTGTTGAGGAATGCTTCCACAACTATGAACGCCGTACTCAGCTCCTCGTCTGTGCAGTCTCCGTGCTCCAGGATTCCACGCAACGCACGCTTGGCGCACTTCACCATCGACTCAAACACGCCCCCATGATGGGGCGCCTGTGGGGGGTTGAAACGCCACTCGATGTGCTCCGATGCGAGTGCAGCGCTCACTCTGCCGGAATTCAGCTGCTCGACTGCATCCCGCAACTCCTTTTCCGCAGCTACGAAATTTGTGCCGTTGTCCGACACAATCAGAGCCGGTCGACCGCGTCGCTTCACAAATCTACTCAGAGCCAGCAGGAAACCATCAGTGTCGAGGGAGTATGCCATCTCCAGGTGCACTGCTCTTGACTGGAGGCAGGTGAAGACGCACAGATAGCGCTTGGTCTTGACCCTGCCACGACCTTGCTTCGTCAGGAATGGCCCTGCGAAATCCACGCCCGCTCGGTGAAACGCACGTACAGGTTCTGCTGTTCTGAAGCTTGGCAACGGCGCCATCAACTGCTCAGCTGGCTTGGCCCACTGTAACTTGCAGCCAGGGCAGGAACGTCGGTGAGCCTTGACAGCGCCGAGACCACCAACCACCCAGAACTCGCCGTTGAGGTTTGCCAGTAAGTGGTTCTTTCCAGCCACATGCTTGCACTTCACATCCTCATGCGCAATACGTAGAGCCGTAACAGGGTGCTTGCCTGGCAGGATGATGGGTCGCCGGGCTCCACTGGGCAAATGATGAGCGGTTTTCAGGCGCCCGTTCATGCGGAGAAGCCCTGGCTTCGCGTCTCCATCCCACTCTGGCATCAGATGGCTAAGTGCATGCGCCTTGGGCAATGGTTGACCGCTGCGCTGGGCCTTGATGACGTCACTGTAAGAGTCCTGCTGAGCGTTGGCAAACCAGTGGAATTCAGCATTGCGAACTTCGCTCACTGAGAGCTCGGGCACTTCTACTGCTGACAGGGCGTGCCTTCGCTTCAAGGCCTTGCGAGTCGGACGGCTGCCATCGCGTGCGACACTGATGCTGGATGTAGCGCTGGATGACTGCTGCGCTGTAGGGTCTGCTGGCTGAGCCTGGCGGTGTCGGCAGTTGTCCGCAAAACGTTTGCACCATGCGGTGACCCGCACAAGTCGTAGCCAGCTGCTAAAGTTGACCGGGTTGAGTCGGCTAGTTTGCTGCTCGTCCTCTGCTGGTACCGTGACTAGTGTGGCCTCAATCATCCGCTTCAACTGGCCAGGTAATTCGGCTGTCGGAACAGAGTCTGGAAGCTTGGGCCAGTCATCCTCTGGTGCGCTGGAGAGGAAGGCAGGACCGTTCCACCACAACGTGTCGTTGGCCAAGTCCTCTGCTAGTAGGCCACGCGTCGCTTTGTCAGCTGGGTTATTCTTGCCGCTGATGTGGTGCCACTGCTTGACGCTGGTCACTTCCTGGATGAGTGATACTCTGTTGCCGATGTCAACCTTGTACCGCCTGCTGTGGTTGCGGATCCAGCCAAGCACATTCATTGAGTCTGTCCAGAATGTGTGCTGGCTAATAGGTATCCCGATGGCTTGCTCCAGGTGCTGGCTCACGCGGATACCGAGTACCGCACCACGTAGCTCAAGTTGAGGGATGCTCTGTCGACGGATTGGAGCTGGCTTTGCCTTGGCCATTGCCAGAGTTACTCTGACGTTGCCGGTAGTGTCCACTGCACGCACGTATGCTGACGCGGCAATAGCTCGATCAGATGCGTCAACAAAGGTGTGAACCGACAGCTGGCTCTCTGGTGCACCTGGTGCCTTGAAGCTGCGTGGAGCCTGAACTCCTGAGAGACCTGGCAGCTCACCGAACCAGGCTTGCCATTTCTTCGTCTCTGCGCTAGGGAGTCGCTCATCCCAGCCAACACCAAGTAGACACAAGTCCTGGAAAAGGATGCGTGCCCGGATAGTGAATGGCGCGATCTGGCCTCTCGGGTCGAACACAGTCGACAGCCCGCTCAGCACTGAACGCTTCGTTGGGCTCTGCTTGGTCTGCTGGTAGCGGAAGGTGAACGTGTCGGACTGTGAATGCCAGCTGACGCCGAGTGTCTTCACTGTTGGTAGGCAGCTGTGAGCATCTCGCTCACCCAAGTTTAACACCGCTTCCTTGGCACGGTCGGCCTCTGGGATGGACTCCATGACGGCTGCACTGTTCGATAACCACTTCCGCAAGTGGAACCCACCCTGCGCTAGGAGACACTGCGTTTGCTGCTGGGTGTTGCACGCAGCTTCGTCGGATGCAGCCGAGCTCAGCAGGTCGTCCACATACGTGGACTTGTCGATGGCTTCCACCGCTGCTGCAGAGTACCCGTCACCAAAGTGTTCCAGGGTCTTCTTGACCGCCTTGCCTGCCAGGTAGGGGGATGCCTTTATGCCGAACACTAGCCGGTTCCACTCAAACACACAGACTTCTCCATCCACCCTCCACAGGAAACGATGGTATTTCCTGTCACTTTCTGCGAGAACGACTTGTGGGAACATTTCAGCGATGTCCGCTACCAGAGCAACTGGCTCCATACAAAAGCGCAGCAGCACAGAGGATACGTCGTTTTGCAGCGCTGGACCGGTCAACATCTCGTCGTTAATCGAGACACCGTTGCACTCTGCCGCTGCGTCAAAGACAATTCTGACTTTCGTGGTACTTGTTGTGGTTTGCAATCAACAACCACTGATATACAATCTGTATTGTTTTACGCACGCGACCTGTCAACCGCGTGCTTCCGCCTGTGTTGTGGTTTGTTAGCTAAGTGAACAATCAATCTAGCGTACAATGAATCCCGTACGATTTGAACTGCCCTGTACATAGTTATTGCATGTAGCTTGCTGTTATGTTCCGGAGTCTTCTGGATTTATCACCTCGTGTTCTTGTAAATAAAGTCAGTTGCGATCTGAGTGATCTCGAGAGTAGACTGGAGTTTTAGGTGCGTTCTCGGAACGCAACATGGTGTCAGAAGTCTGATTTGGAACCTGTAGTACACCGACCACGATGTCGTCCGCCAAGTTTCCCCTGCCAGACTCCTTCGACTTCAGTTCTCCCCAGTCGTGGCCACAGTGGACCAAACGGTTCGAGCGCTTTCGGTCCCTCTCCAAGTTGGATCAGGATGATGAAACCCGTCAAATTAGCACTTTGTTGTATACCATGGGTGCCGAGGCCGACAACATCTTTGATGCTCTTCCGCTGACGGACGACACCAGGAAAAAGTACGACTCCGTCACGGCAGCTCTGGACAAATACTTCACACCCGCCGTGAACGTCATCCACCAGAGAACAATATTTGAGCAAACAACGCAGCATCCCGGAGAGTCCGTGGAGGAGTTCGTCCGCCGCCTCCGCGCTGCAGCTAAATATTGTGCCTTCGACAAGCCCGACGAACGGATCAGGGACAGGTTCGTCGCGCATATGACGGACAGAGCCGTCTCGAAGCAGTTACAACTGAAAGACCACACATCTTTGACGCTCACCGATGCTATTGCCTCTGCCCGGAAAACCGAGTCCGTCAACAAAGAGCTGGCACTACAAGCACCCATGAACCTCGCCGCGGCTGCTTACACACCCCGACAACCACAAGACTGGCGTCCTCCCGTCAAACAAGGGCCATCCAAGCCATCTCCGTCCAGCCAAGCACGGTACTCCAGAGATTCAACTGTCCATAAGTGTCGTTGGTGTGGCTTGTCGACTGATCATAAATCAGACCGCGCGCGCTGCCCTGCTCAATCACAGAAGTGCCGCACTTGTGGCAAGCTGGGCCACTTCGCCACAGTATGCAGATCTGCCACCAGTACCGCTGCTCACACTGTCGACCTGCTGGATGCAAATGACGTCGACACCATTTTCATGGGAGCAGCCACAGAGCAGAGTCACTCTGAGAGTGCTGCCTCCAGCTCCAGCCAGCCCAGGTCTGAGCCATGGATGATCACACTGGACATGTGTGGCACCAGCACCCCATTCAAGATCGACACAGGAGCAGATCTGTCCATCATGACCCTAGATAGCTACCAAGCCCTGCCATCGCCACCAGCCCTTGACCCATGCGTTTCACGCCTGTTGGGCCCCGACGGCACGACGCTCCCCGTCCAGGGCCAATTCACAACCACCGCCAAGCTGCAGGATGCCAGCTATGACATGGCTATTGTCGTCATTGCCAGTGGTCCCGTCAATCTACTCAGCCGTGACCAGTCGAGCCGCATGGGGCTTATCCAACGACCGCAGGCCTGTTCTACAGAGGTGCGCCCCACGACCGGCTGCATGCTCGGGGACCCTGTCGAGATCGTCCTCAAGGATGACGCTAAGCCGTACAACTGCGTCACAGCCCGGCGCATCCCGATTCCAATCCGAGGCCACGTCCGCAGTGAACTGGAACGCATGGAGGCTGCGGGCGTCATTGAGCGCGTGGAGAACCCTACCGACTGGCGTGCGCCAGTGGTCTCAGTGATTAAACCGAACGGATCTGTTCGTGTCTGCGTGGATTTGAAGAAGCCTCCTGAGCCGCTTCAGCCAACCGACTTCCCCTCCTTGCCATGGGAGAGGGTAGGAGTGGACATCCTAACGCACAACGGCACGGAACGTCTCGTCGTAGTGGACCATTTCTCCCGCTACCTTCACGCCCCGGTGCTGCGGTCCACAACGACAAGTGCGGTCATCAAGGCACTGTCTGCGGTATTTGCCATCCATGGAGTTCCGCAAACCGTCGTTTCAGACAACGGGCCACAGTTTGCGAGTGCGGAGTTCGAAGCGTTTGCTGCAAAAAGCAAGTTCACCCACCGCACCAGCAGTCCCCGCTTTTCCCAGAGCAACGGCGAAGCAGAGCGGGCGGTCAGAACTGTAAAGCGTCTCCTCGAATCCAACCAGCATCCGGACGAAGCCTTGCTGGCATACCGCTCTACACCTCTCGCAAATGGCTTCTCTCCAGCAGAGCTACTCTTTGGACGCCGACTGCGAACGAACCTCCCAGTATCCGACACGGCACTCACCCCGAGCTGGCCCGATCTCCCAGCACTTCAGCAGTGGGAGGCCAAGAGTAAAGAGCAACAGTGTGCAACATTCAATGCCGCTCGCCGTACGCAAGAGCTCCCGGTCCTACAGCAAGGGACATCTGTCTGGGTGTCCGACCTCAAGGCTGAGGCAGTAGTAGCTGATCGCCGGTCTGATCAGTCGTACCTTGTCAGCACGGCTGACCTGTCGCGCTACCGCAGGAATCGACGCCACCTGGCCATGCTGCCCAGCGCAATGCCGCGCCAAACTCCTCAGCCGGAGGAACGTGTACCTGAGCCGAGGATGGTCGAAGTTGAGCGGGACAACCAGGGCCCAACCGAGCCCCAGCCAACCCTGCGGCGATCCAGCCGCGTAAGCCAACCAACCGTTCGGCTTGACTTGTAACAATCTTACCCACAATCCTGACTATTGATAGTCTCTTCTATTCTACTGTCGTGCATTAGTCCCTCCTCACTCTTCTATGTAGCTGTGCCTCTGCTCTCAAGAAAAAGGGAGATGTTGTGGTTTGCAATCAACAACCACTGATATACAATCTGTATTGTTTTACGCACGCGACCTGTCAACCGCGTGCTTCCGCCTGTGTTGTGGTTTGTTAGCTAAGTGAACAATCAATCTAGCGTACAATGAATCCCGTACGATTTGAACTGCCCTGTACATAGTTATTGCATGTAGCTTGCTGTTATGTTCCGGAGTCTTCTGGATTTATCACCTCGTGTTCTTGTAAATAAAGTCAGTTGCGATCTGAGTGATCTCGAGAGTAGACTGGAGTTTTAGGTGCGTTCTCGGAACGCAACAGTACTCTTATCGTCGCGTACCACCGGAAAGTGCGGCAGATACCATTGGTCCTCTCCGTCAGCTTGCTCAGTAGGTACCATGCTGACGTAGCCTTTCTCAATATGACTGTTCATGACCTCGTGATACTGCTTCTTCACTGCTGGTCGCTTGTCCAGTGCTTTCTCCAAGGACCTCAACCGCTGCTCAGCCATGATGCGGTTGGAGGTCAGCTGAGGCTGTGACTGGCTGCTCGCCCATGGAATGGACATCGTGTAGCGCCCGTCTTCATACCGCACAGTGTCGTTGGTGTGTAACTCGGCCTGGCGATCAGCTGGCGATGGCGTCTCGACATTGGATGCTGCCGCTTCGGTGCCCACCTTTTCTGTCTCCCAGAACTTGTGAACGATCTCATCGAGCTTACTTTCTTCTTGTACGCCAGCCTCAGTGCACAGGGCGATGCAGGTATGTTGCAGTGCAGTACTGTTGTTCCCCAAGGGGCCGAAACACACCCAACCGAGTGGTGTGCGCCGGGCAATCAGTCCGCTCTCTGAGTGGCCGCTGCGCTCCTCCAGTGACGTGTGCAGCTCTGCTGCATTCAGACCGATCAGAATGCCCACTGTTGGAGACGGCAACGGCTGGAATTCGATGTTTCCTGCCCACGTGCCGCTGTTCTGGGCCCAGTCCACCGTACTCATTGGCGTTACAGCTGGCAGCACCCACGCACTAAACTGGGCCAGTCTGCCGTCTTGAGTCTGGACACCGACATTGATGTGCGGTCGGGTACCACTAACTGTCTTCCCTCCGAGTACTGTGGTCTGCAATGACTCTTGAGGACCCGTAAGTCCAAGCTCCTGGGCCACAGACTCGGTGACGTAACTCGTTGATGACGCTGAGTCGAGCAGGGCGGTCACCTGCATCTGGCGGTCCTTGTTGACTAGTGTGGCAGACACGGTCATGAACGCCATTCCACCGGACGCGCGTAGAGTCGCAGCTGGCTCTTGCAGGATGTGCAGTGCCGCACCTGCTGACGGCACGCTGGCTGTTGGCGATGCTGTGTGCTGCCTGGCTGCCTGTGTCGAACTGCTGACCGCTGTGTGTCTGGCCTTGGCGTCAGTAGTAGAGATATTAATGTGTGGCTTGTCCGATTTCCAAACATGTAACAAACTGTTATGTTTTCGTCCACACGCATCACATGGCTTAGCAGAGCAGTCATTTGAACGATGCCCTGTCTGTAGGCAATTCGTACAAACGCTGTACAGGGGCTTGACCGCTCCCCACCTCTCGCGCACCGACATCTTGCGCAGCTCAGCACATACAGCAAGGGCATGATGCCCCTGGCACACCGGGCACACCGTTGTTCGTGGCTCTGGTGCCGAGGCCGACGTTGTTCTGCTGCTAGCTGCTGGAACGGTGGCCATGGTGTGGTGGCCTTGCGTACGCCCTGTAGCCGCTTTCTCCGGCTTTTTGACCGTCAGGACGTCCCCAATGCGAGCATCGACCTGGCGCATGCGATGCACTCTATCCAGCAGCCATCTGGACAGATCATCCACGTTACCAGTGGCGTCGTCATAACGCTCAATGTAGCGCAGCAGAAGGTTGCGGGGCAGTTTCTGTGTTACCGTTACGTACATCTCTCTTCCCGGCATGATGTGGCCCGCCTGCATGTTTAGCAGCACGTTGCGGAGCTTGATGGCGAGCGTCTGCAGAGCGGTGGTGTCTTTGTCGTGCTGAATGCGTGGCAGTGCATACAGCTCTTTCTGCTGGCGCTCGAGCTCGCGCTGGCTGCCACCATACCACGCATCCAGCTCAGCCATTGCGGACTGGTACGCACCCTCGCCGTCCAGCAAGTCCGCTATCAGATCTTCTGCTGCTCCACCGGCTACTGCTTCGCGAAGACGAGCCATCTTGTAGTGGTCGGACACATATGGGTCCTCGTCCACCAGACGCAAAAAACGCTGCTGCCACTTCATGTAGCTGCTCTCTTCCCCATTAAACTTTGGCAGCTCCAACGGTTTTATTTGTGCCTGGCGAATGCCCTGGCGCCAACCGTCTGGTATGCCGTCTGCCCATTTCTGCACGCGGGCCATGTCGGGTGGGAGCGTCTGATGTTCGACGATTCGACGAGGCTGTGGTCTGTACGTCTGCTGCGGTTGTGACTGTTGTGGTGGCGGCTGTGGCATGCTCAGTGCACCCGCAACGGTTACAGGTAGCTGATTGAGCACTGGTTGCTGCCGCACTAGGTACGAGGCAGCTGCTACTGGTTGGTGCACTGAAGCGTGGTGATGGTGCACGGCTCGCTTTCCGTGCTGCACTGCCATTGTGTGCTGCACTGCAGCTCCTGGATGCCGCACAGCTGAGTGCCAGATTGGCCTTGGCTGCTGAGCCTGACTGAATGACACTGCGGAATCGTCGGAGGCCTCAGACGTGCCAGCTGACTGCCTTGCGGCTAACGTTCTCCAGTCCATGTTCCGCGCGCCATCCACTGCTGCTGTATGGTCAGTCAGGCTATCATATCCCCGGGTTTCGGCACCAGCTTGCACTGGTGGCTTGACAACACGACCCTGGTCCACACAACTCAATGATACGCACTTTGCGGCCGGGACGACACGAGTGTTGCCACATCTTTGCAAGGCATCGTCAAACTTGGCAAGTGCCTCCGCAGTCAAGCCATGCCCTCGCCGCCTCGGGGAACTCCTCTGGGACAGCTGCTCCGTTTTTATTGCTTCCTCTAACGCCAACTTTTTGGCCCAAATGTCCTTGCGGAGTTCAATCTCCCTTTTCTTTACATCTAACTCCATGGTGGCGAGCTCCTCCGCCGCTTCCAGCTCTGTAGCTTTCAGTTCGACCTTGAGCTGGGAACCGCTACTGGCCCTGGACGGGACAGCGGACACCGAGCTCCTTTTATCCGCAGCCACGGCGAGTTCGGGCTCCTCGTGTCCATATCTCAATGGTGGCACACCCTTGGTTGTGCGTTGGCTCGTACGCGGAGCTGACGCCGAGGACATGATGCTAACTTTACGTTCCACAGCACTATAACTTTACTACAATGTCTACATACTACTACACTCTACAGAACAAGCTCAGTCCGAGATCCGGCTCGAAGGACCAGTTGTTTAGGACTCTTTCCCTTTCGGTGAAGACTGTATTAAATTCTAATTGTTCGAACTCTGGTGTAGTGAACTGACACTCGGAAAACAACATGCAGACATGGAACACAACTAAAAATGCAGAGAATGAAACCCGGAAAACGCAAAGGCAAACAACAACCACAACTGTCACTAATCTGGGCAAGAAGCTAACCACCATTCTCTCAAACTTGACCAACTCTCTCTCTCAAATCGCTGTCCTCAGCGAAACGTGCTCGCGTGCGTGCATTGGCTTACGTGTAGTCTACGTGTACATCAGTGTGCGTGCATGCATATCGAAGTGTACGAGTAGAAAAGAAGAATGATCATATCATGCGCGCATGATGCATCGATGAGTCATACCACCACGTAACCATGGATATAAATAATGGCGACGCGATGGCGACAGCAAAGTTCCGCGTACAAAAGCGCAGGTGCAACAAGGAAAAATCAGAGTGCAGAACAAACAGAAATTCAAATCGAAAGGAGATAAATATTGTGGAGATGAAGCAAATCAGTTTGGTCTGTCAGAGGGTGCTTGCGCCCAGAGACAGGGTGACAGCAAACCCTGTCAGAGAGAGTCAGTGTACAGAATAGGAATACATAGAACGCAGCACGCAATGGAGTTGCTGTGGAGAGCGAGAATGCAAGCAACAACGTAAGTATTATCTATGCAAGTGATTATATCGGCGTATCCGACAAACACGCACAACAAACACTGTATTGTAACAACACACTCGTAAATGATGTTATCCCAACAACACTCATTCTATTTCAGCGCAGTGTCCTGTCCAATCACACTCAAAATCACACTCGTAAATCTCGCACACTCCCTCCTTGACAATATGACAACTGACACTCATAAATCTCGCACACTGCCCTTGCAGCATGTGACAGTTCTGTACACAAATCGTAACTACAATACACTAATAGTATCAACGTGCAACATGTGACATGTGATAGTTCTGTACAATGTACATAGTCATGTACATTATAGTTTTTTTCGTACATTTCAGCGGTTGTTTTTGTTTGCACAGTGGTTTTCAGCAATGTACGTCTCACTTCCTTGATACGTTTCAATAGCACAATTTGGTGTCGGCGTATAAGCCCATGCCCGCGTATAAGCCCATGTTCTTGTTTAAGCCCACCGAAATGTCCTTGTGAAACAGATACGCCCATGGGCTTATCGATTCTACGGTACAATACAGTACAACTGCATGCAACATGTTTGTTGTGTGTTTACCGGAGGTATGCACCCAGTGTGTTGAGAGTGCTCAATACTACAGTGGAGGCAGAGTGTATTGCACAATACCACAGCGGAGGAAGAGAGTGTTACACAGCGCAGCAGTAGAACTACAACTGTACAAGGCAGAGAGTGCAGCAATGGAACTGCAAGGCTAGTTGGTTGACACTCTGAGCTTTATGTTCATTACCGTGCAACCATCAAGCAATCTATTATAAGGATGCTGTTGCCGTTCATGCCAGTATAATGCAAGATAAAAGGTGGAGGTGTTCAGTGGTTTGGAGGTGTGGTGCTTTACCAGATCTTCAGTGCTGCTAAATTGTCCGAAAACTTGCACTCGGTCTGAAATCCGATCATACAGAATCTCTCTCTCTCTCTCTCTCTCTCTCTCTCTCTCTCTCTCTCTCTCTCTTTCTCGCCTTCAGAAATGATTGCGTCAATGGTGGACGACATATACGGCAACGACTACCCAGAGCTTCTGGAGGAAATGGAGCAGCCAGCCATCACCATTGCAGTGGAGGATCAAGACACGTTCATGGCAGAAACACAGCCAGCTGACAGCAACGCCGGTGAAGAAGAAGCTTCCAGGCACGAGTCACCAGCGCACGAAGAAGTCCCGGAAGACGGCGCGAGGATTTTCGGCGACCAGGAAGTGGCGCAGCTGAACCCTGAAGAGGAGGTGCGCATAGATGGAGATGCAGCAGAAGAGGCAGAGGCGGACGGCGCTGGGAACGAAGACAATGACAACATTGCGGAAGATGACGAAGAAGACGACGACGCTCCTGCTGACGATGCGGGCGTCTTCCAAGCATAGTCTGCGGCCTGTTCTGCGATGTTATCATCGATCTTCTAGTGACATCATGGTCATGTTGATTGCATCATGGCCATGCTGATGACATCATGCTTCTACGAGTGACATCATGGTACTTCTAGTGACATCATTGCCATGCTGATGACATCATGTTTCTTGAAAAGCATGATGACAGTGACGAATTCATCCAGCTGTGTACATGGTTCACAGGTGGCTCGAATCAGCATGGCTTGTTTTCCAACAAAAACGCAGTTATGTAACTAAATATACTCATTAGTGTGACATCATCGTGATATCATTGTGATTATCAAAATGATAATCACGATGATGTGATATTATTGTGACATCATATTGTGACATCATGTGACATCGTTTTTTCTTGATCATTACGTTATCATGCTTACAAGAGACATTAATAATAATAATAACTATATCATATTATTATGTGTGATGAGCTGTGTTTGAGTGTGTTGCATCATATAGTTTGCCATGTAGATCTACATTGCACACTGGTTCATGGAGTGATGGAGCATGCAGTGCTGTTTACAACAGTGATTTTGGACGCCATCGAATCAGGACAAGGGATCAGCTAACGCGACGCTGACTTGAAGGACTCTGCCGTGAAGTGGCCAGCTCACATAGCGAGCAAGCATGTGATCGCAATGTCGTGCCTGCTGTGTGCGGAGATGGAGGTCACACGGCCGGCCGGGCTTTCGGTGCCGGCGAGTCTTGGAAGTCGGAACTCCTAGCTCGGATACCTGTGACTGATCGAAGTGCAATGCTAGTGTGCCCGTTACACGACTGTACATGATTCAACCAAAGGCCATAATAGTTATAACAACTTCATATACAAAAAATTCATTATAGTATCCTGCCCGTGACACACATGTATGTGCGTCCTCAATGAGGATAGTTTGTACATAATAATTATGACATAAACGTATCACTGTTCTAGACTTTTTTTCTTTTCTTTTTTTACCCTTTTCAGTTCCTCAGACTGATGAACGTTCTGGAATTTGTTTTTGCATACGCCGGTCTGGCCAAATTGAAAGTCCTACCTCAGTAATAATTAATAGGTGACGAGGAGACAATAACTTTATTAATTAAGGCGATAAATAGTATAAGTGAAGCTGACATTACGAAATGATGAATGAGAATACATGTCTCAAAATTGATGAAAATCGATTTGGAACATCAATTTTGATACATGTATTCTCATTCACCATTTCGTAAAGTCCGCTTCGCTTATACTATTTATTGCCTCAGTAATAATTATTGCGAGTAGCAGGAGTTGATTGCATTATATGTGCATGCAATGTATACCTGACTGCTAGCTCAGGCATATGAACTGCCTAGGCCGTAGACTAGTAGAGGGTACGAAGTACCATTACTTCACTGATCTGAAGAAAAAAATTGGCTGTCACCACCAGGACTCGAACTTGGGACCCTCGCTTGAGGCCAGCGATACTCTAACCGCTGAGCTATGATGATGTAGTCGTCATCCCAGCACTTTTTTTACTTTTGCAAGATTGCATGTACAGTGCCGTTCAATGAAATCCGGTGGCCGCATGACTCAAGTTTGCGCCTTGCACCATTTTGCAGCCGTCTCAGTGTGTAGGGCTGCGCAACACTCTTAGCATACTTGAGTGACTCGATCGGATTTCCTTGAGCAGTATTGTACATTACCTAACCCCGTGGAGTTACTCAATCTCCAGATAGCTACCCCGATATAAGCCCATTGCGCAATGACGTAATTTGTACCATAAACGCCCAAAACACCCACTTGGGCATGGTCGTCTGGGGTAGGGTCCGGCGGATTCTGCCGGCAGAAAAATTGGCAGAATTCGGTACTTTTTCTGGTAAGTTTCATGCATGTTTGGTATGTGGATAAAAAAGTGGAGCAGAATTCGAGGAATTGCCCGCCATCAGGTTTGTATGGCTCTGCCAATTTCACTGCTTTTCGAGCAGAATCTGCCACCTTTTCAAGCAGAATCCGCCGGTCCCTAGTCTGGGGTGTTGAACAGTGCATTCCTGATCCCAGTGCACTCACATGCATTACTCATACCTTCCATATTTGGCAATACGCAATGGGCTTATTGTAGTTGTTCCCACCTTGGCAGCTAGCCCTTTCCCAAAGGTGCTCGCCCTTTTTGGCCCTTTTTGGAAAAGCCCGTTTCTTTCGCCCTTTATTGCGTTTTTTGGTGAATATCGCCCCTTTTGGAGCTTTTTTAGCTGAAAAAGTGCTAAAATCTGTTTGCTCATGCATGCGATCACAGTTTCCGAGTGCTCGATGGGCCTTGGCCGCTTTTGGGGGGGGGGGGGGGGGCAACACGTTGGTGAAGCTTGTACACAATGCTGTAAAAAGTGGGGTTTTTGAACTTTACTTCCTGTTTTGCCTTTCGTGGACCCATAAATGGAAGAGTGCGTATTCATTTCTCAGCTTGGGTTCATATCTGAACATGTATCATGGCAATGCTTCACTGAAAAAGAGCACTTTTTGCCTGTTTTCACTGACAAAAGAGCACTTTTCAGCATATTTTGAGGGACGCGGAAAAAAGCACTAAGTGCGAATTAAAAGAGCACCTTTGGGAAAGGGCTATTGGCAGCTCTCATCAGTGGAGCTCAGAGTCACAGTCCGAACCCTTGAATGGACCTCGAAGTTACCATGGTTACAGGCATATCGGTCTACAGTGGGCCACCCCGTGGGTGAGTTTTGTGGAAAATAAAATCGGATGTAGTGAAAGGGATTTTCCGTCATTGACCATTTGTGGTGGGTCTGATCTACTCACCTCCTACCGCTTTATATTAGGAGCTGCATAGTCAGACATGGACTCATGGCCATTGTTGATGTTCTACACCCTGAGGCTGTGTTTACATGAGGCGTTTCAACCCGGGTCAGATTTCAACCTGCCATGTACACAAAATGAACGGCGCGTTTACAGGACGCATTGCGCTTGACCCGGGTTGAAATCAACCATGGGCAAGAAAATGGTACTAACGTACTTCTCTGCGTATCTCGCGCCAGGTTTGAATAGCAGTGCACAGGCAAATTTCGCGCGAAAGTATTCAAGTGACCATACAGGACTCTAGAAGTGGACTTTTGGCGGCATATCAGTATTTGACCCGGGTCAACTGTATTCATGTAAACGCTCACCTATTTTGTCTATCGTACAGACCAGAGAGTAGTACAATATTGAAATACTCCCTGGTACAGACTTTCAACTCGGGCTGAACTCGACGCGGATTGAAAATTCTCATGTAAACACAGCCTGGGTGATAAACAACCCTGCTACAGTAAAACCTGTAATGGCTACCACTCGGATATGGCGACCACTCGGATATGGCGACCATTTTCCTTGTCATGGATGCATTCACACTCAAAAGTCAAAACAGCTCGGATAAGGCGACCACTCGCTCAACGTGACCCACTGAACCTGGATAAGAAGACCACCTGGCCACTGCGACCACTTTTTCGCGTCCCTTGAGTTGAGTGGTCGCCTTAGACAGGTTTCACTGTATGTATTTGCAGCAGGGAGTCGTACGGTATTTTACGACTCCCTGCTTTGCAGTAGTAGTATGATGGGACAAGTTGTACGTGTAGGAGTAGGATGCAAATTTTCTAGCTCCAACTTTGGCTGATTTTTTCTTGTTTTATACGGGTTCGCCATGCCCATGTCAACCAGGTCTAAAGAAAGCGGAGAAGATAGCTCTAGTACAACCCCGATTGCCCAAAGTGGTTCTCCAAGCACTGATATGGACGGTTCTGTTGACGTCACTCCTTTATTTGGCGAAAACGACTCTTCTGGATTCCAAATTGATGTGGCCTCGTCTAACTTGCCTGCTAACCGTAAGTGCTCATGCATGTGTCATGACCATAGATGCACAGCAGCGGCGTCAATGCCATCGTCCCCGCTGATTTTAACGGGCGACTTCAATGTCGACGTAAGCCGGCGCCAAGCCCCTCAGCTCGACAATTTACATCGCTTCTGCGACCAGTTCAATATCAGCAACAAGGTGCAGGACACTACCCGCATTGCCCCCCACGGCAGCAGAACAACACTGGATCTCGCCCTAGCTGTGGATGGAGCGATAACCTCCTGCACGGTTCTCCCTTGTACCATAAGCGACCACTTTGCGGTCGTGATTGACCTACCTTTCAAGTGCACTGTGGAACCTCCTGCTGTCAAGTGCGGTCGTAACCTAGCAAGGATCGATATGAACCGATTCGCTCATGACTTGCATCATTGTGACCTGGAGAATTTTTCAACCGCTCAGACTGTGGATGCCATGTGGTGTTCTTGGACTGACAAGATTGTTTCCGTTTTGGACGAGCACGCTCCTGTCCGAACGTATCGGCCTAAATCTTCCTCCCGCACGCCCTGTCCTTGGAAATTACCTGCCCTCCACGACGCTATTCTACTTCGCAACGCAGCACATCGTCGCTGGCGAGCCTCGCCGACTGACATGGATCTGCGAACTGTATTCACATCAGCACGAGCCGAGGCTAAGCGAATGTCCCGACGCCTCAGGGCCCAGTATTACAAGAATCTTCTCACACGGAGTCAGGCAAATGCGCGCCTCACTTGGAAGACAATAAACGAGCTCAGCGGCCGGACCAAAACTTCCACTCCACCCTCTGTCAGTATAGCAGCACTCAGCGAGCAATTCAGTGGAGTAGTCTCCGATCCAAGTAGACCTGTGCAGCTATCCTTACCTTGTGGTCCGTCACCACGGGAACCTTTGCGGGAATTCCAGGCCACTAGTGTTGAGGAGGTATTCACCTTTCTCGTGAGACTCGATGCTCGTAAAGCTGAGGGCAGCGACAGTATTCCGGCATTCATCCTGAAGCATTGTGCAGCAGCCCTCGCCCCGTCGCTATCCATATTAATTAATGCATCCCTTTCGTCTGGCATTGTGCCCGTCTCCCTGAAGATTGCAAATATTCGACCCCTATTTAAGTCTGGTGACAAGAACGCATCTCGCAATTACCGTCCCATATCTTTGCTGCCAATAGCATCGAAGATCTTGGAGAAGATAGTCCACAAACGCCTGTGTGACTTCTTACAAACCCATTCACTTTTGCCCGCCAATCAGTTTGCGTACCGGCCACAACACTCCACGGAAGATGCCTTGACCTTGGCCATGGACCGCTATCTGTCGTCAGCAGACCACCAGCTACATACTGGCGCAGTACTAGTGGACATGAGCAAGGCATTCGATAAAGTACGGCACCAGCTCATGATCCAAGATTTGTTTGCTTTGGGTGTATCTTCGACTGTTTTGCTTTGGTTTGCGAGCTACTTCACGGACCGTCGACAGAGAGTAGTTCTGGCGAGTGGAGAGTGCTCGGGCCTAACTGCATGCGAGTGTGGAGTCCCTCAGGGTAGTGTACTGGGTCCTTTGCTGTTTTCACTATATACCATGGACGTCCATAGCGTCACCAGCCCAGCACACTCCCAGCTGTTTGCGGATGACATCCTTCTCGACACCGCAAGCAGATCCGTAGCAACCCTAAATCAAGTCTTATCAGTTGCTGTGTCAAACTTGGCTGACTACCTACACGGGAAAGGCCTGGTTTTAAACCCTGACAAGACGCAGGTCTTAGCCATTGAGGCATCACGCCGTAGTACCCTGGAACTCAACGTTAACTGCAACGGGACGCCTCTCACCCAGACCACCACTGCTCGCTTTCTGGGCCTACAGATCGATTCCTGTCTTCGGTGGGACGCGCAGGTCTCCAGCATAGTACGTAAAACTTCCCAGAAGCTAACCACCCTGAGAACCATCCGCCCGTCGCTATCTGAACGCCAGTCGCTCCTCTTCTATTCTGCCCTTATACTTCCTGACATGCTTTATGGATCAAACGCGTTCTTCTCTGCCCTCACGGCTCAGCAGCGGCACCAGCTCACTGTCCTCGACAAGCGATGTGTTCGCTGCGTAGCCAATCTGCCCTTCCCGTCCCATACCACTCCTATATACACTCGCCTTTCCCTGACCCCTGTAATTGAACGTGCCAAATGCAAACTCCGTTTCCTTATGCACCGTGTCCACACCAGCAGCATCAGCCTTCTTCTGAAAGATAGAGTAGCCCTCCAACCTCCCAGTAACACCCGTGGCAATGACAATTGCAAATACGTTGTTCCGCTACCTCGGCGAACATCTGGCGACAGCCGACCATTGGTTTCCGCCGTGAAGCTTTGGAACACCCTGCCACAGGAACTCACGTCCGCTCGTCGTCCAACACCGTTTAAAAGATTGCTGAAAGTGTTTTTCTACGGTTAATATGGCCGAATAGCACCTCCCTCTGGCATAGGCCCTCATCTTCCTATTTCTCCCTGATTGTTACTTTGTTCGAACTTGACTTGTAATTACCGGTACAAATACTTCCTTTTGACTGTTTTCTCATTTTCGCAAGTGAAGCTTTATCGAGCCACACTTTTTATTCTATCGCCATCATAATATTGGGCATCAATGCCCGTTTGGTTTGCGATGTAAAATAAAACTTCAAACAAAAAAAAGTACTCTGACAGTCTGGGTGCGATCTTCACAGTAGACTGTACGCTCACACGACAGCTAGCTAACTATAAAATGTAGCGCACCAAGCACCTATCGAGATGCGTACAAACTAGGTAGTACAAACCGTCCACATCGCGATACCGGTATCGTACCTGGCGTTCTATTTTCAAAAAAAGAAAAAAAAGAGAGGAAGAGAAAACGAAGGAAAGTGGGAGAATTGTCGTCTTGAGTAGAGCAGCAGGCGTTCCCAGCACCTCTTTCAAAGACTCTCTTTGACAGTTTACTCTTTCTCGGGCTAAGCTCATACTAAGCATGTGTGAACATCTGGTTAATTTCGAGTCCCCGCAGCAAGCTGAAAAGTGAAGGGGAACGGCAGCCCCCCTTTCTTACCGTGAATGTAGACTGCTGTTTTGTAGTTGTTTTGGTTGAGTGGTGGTGTAGATCTATACTCGAGAGTACATGCCCACCGGCGTGCTTACGCAGTCTGGCCATATGGAATGCCATACGACTTGTTCGGACGACGGCGCTCACCTCATGATCTGAATGTTGGCTGCTCGTCGGGCGGCAGGAGTTGGAGCCAAGCTGACGCTCTCATCTACACTGTACGGCGGAGGAGGACAGTTTCCAACATTGTAAGTGCCAAAAGCTTTGCTCGAATGCTGATTTCCTAGTTTAAATTTCCTCCATCACTACACGATGTTGTTACTTGTAGTATGCTTGTCTTGTCTTCGGCTTCATGTAATGCTTATCATGATTACTGTTGATAATTTCGTCCAACACAACACGCACGCGCACGCATTTGTTCGAATTGAGGGTTCAGAGTGCACCGGTTCGTGCACCCAGGCAAAGAGACTTTGGAGGTCATAGTCCACCTGATCTGGTTCATGCCATGCACCAGGGCAGGGGTTGGCAGAAATACGTCGCGATTTTATCATTGCGGTTCCGAGGCTGGATCAGACTCGCCATGTCCACAGATCTACGTACCAAGATGACAGTCATAGTATTGACTAGTCTATTGTCAGTATTGTGTCCCAATGGACTGCTTCTACAGATATGACCAATCAACAATCTTGCAGAGTGTGCTGCGTGTGGCAGGGTGAAAACTCATTTGACTTGTATACCTTGATTTGACCTTTGCACTTGTAGTACAATGAACATCTACAAGTGGCAAGAACTCATAAACAAGAGAATGCAGCAGTAGTTTTTAGCTCATGTTATGGGTCAGTCCATGGCACGCTGTCTTCATCATTACGTAACTTGCCAGCATCATGCACACGCCCTGTCTCATGCACTCAAATAAAACCCACAGTCCCTCGTATCAGCACAAATGTCCATTGGTCGATTCGTTGTCGGCCATTCACACGACGTGTAAACACTTGCACGTGTGTGACCAAGATAACACTGGCAAACCGTGATCCAGTTCACACGGTGCTGGGAAAACTTTGCAACCGTCAATGTATCCATAGTGACCTCCTGAAAATGCCGGGAAATATAAAATTTGAATTTTTTACCTTGTTAAAGCACTGCATTTGCAGTACGCACTTTCAACAACCGACACTTTTCCTGGCGTGCAAAGATAATCGCGAGCAAAAGGGCCTCGGCCAAGATACAAAATCAGTTGCACGCGTGTGTCCAAGTTTATTGTATCCGAGCAAATATCCTTGGAAACGGTACGATAAAAGTAAGTTTGTCCGTCGTGTGAATGGCCTATTAGAGTACCGACGTGACATTAATGTTTTAAATTCTGGGTGCATGAATATCAATTCCATACAAAACGTTGATTGCCAGGCAGAGTTTTTAATTTCTCCAAACGGCCGAGAATTGACCAAGTTACGATACAGTCCTGTTGGGTGCGGAAGAACGGGAAAGGGAGGGGAGGGGGGGGGGGGGGGGTCAGCCTCCTAGCCGAGGCCATTTTGTTTATGCACAGTCGAGTCGCCTTGTATACATTGGTACGCTGTGCTTGGTGAAATCCTAGCCTGTTCGTTCTTCGGCGCGCGACAATGCTGTAGTTTGAAAATGTTTGAAATTCTTGATTTCATCGATCATCCTTGATTGACAAATGTAGGGTCCGTCGGTCAAAGGGTAAAATGGCAAGTTCAAGTGTGGTGTTTGATTTTGTTTACGCACTGTAGCTGCACAGTGCAATGAAGCCAGCTCGCCATATGCATGTCTGGCCCATAGAAAACGGATCCCAGTTGCATGATTCCTGTAGTCTTGTTTTATCATTAATTTTTAGTATTCGGATACTGAGACAATAATATTAATAAAATAGAAGAAATCACATGGAAACGAGTTATGAAGCAACTATCCACGACTGCAACAAGATGATAAGCTGTCAGAAAGTGCGATAACAGGGCACAGAACTGACATGCTACTGAGACATTCAACGACCTGAGACCTAGCTCTCACACACTTCCAGTGCTCAAACCAACAGCCTTCCAGCTTGGAAGGTTCGAGGACCAATGAGGGGAAGGTGAGCGCAGCAAAAATGTGCACAAGCTAAATCCCACGGCAACAAAGAATGCCGACTGTTACAGGACCATCACGGGACCAGTTAATAATAATTATGACAATGCGGTCTAACTACAATTCGAACTACAATTCAGGTTGTTGAATGTCTCAGTAACATGTCAGTTTTGTGCCCTATTATTGCACTTTCTGACAGCTTATCATCTTGTTACAGCCGTGGAAAGTTGCTTCATAACTCGTTTCCATGTGAATTCTTCTATTTAATTTTAATTTAACTAGGGAATTCCCAACAGGCGTCATCGCAGTCTTGTTGGTGGACTGTTGATAGTCGCAGTAGCAGATTTTATCACCAGTATTTCACTGGGGGAATTCCAGCAGTTTGTGTTCTGTACACAATTAGGCAGGACTATGACATGAAACTTGTCCAGTTTGAACAAGCCCTCCCCAAGACTTCTGAGCATATCGCACGCTGGCCAGGTCTTATCACCTTACTCCCCTCTCTCTATCTCTCTCTATCTCTACCTCTCTTTTCTCTCTCTCTCTCTCTCTCTCTCTCTCTCTCTCTCTCTCACTCACTCTCTCTCTCTCTCTATTTATGCAGTCCTTCCAAGCATGCATACTCCGGTCTGGCTATTGGCTGGTTTGCTCCAGTTGCTATGGCGGGTGGAAGCAGTGGAACAAGCAGCTACCCCCGTTCATACCCGCAAGCAGCAGACAAGTGTAGCAAGTGGCTTGCCAGGTAAGCCATCAGCACAATCAAATGGTTGTCACCTCGCACTGCTCTCTGCTGGTGATGCGTCTGTTGATGCATGCACACACGCGCGCACACATACTTTTGCAGTATTACTATACATACACGCACACACGTACACTCATACATACATACATACATACACACACACACACGCGCGCGTGCGTGCGTGCACGTGAAAATAAGAGAGGAACTTTTATACGCTCCGCCATCACCAATCTCATTGATGAAGTAAAAAAGTTTTGCTGAAGAAATCTTGAGTCTTCTTGCATCCCCATTTGTAAAAAAAAGAAAGATCTTTGTGGACAAACCCGCTTCCGAAGCATGCAAGTCTGAGTGTGTTCCTTTATTTTACGTGTTGGCACGTGGCCATCGTCAGGCAAGGGAATTGTTGTCACAAAATAACATGCACTGAAACCTATTCAAGGGACCTTCAAAACCTGGTCTCTGTTACCATGGTTACCAGGTGGTCTCCGTATCCAGGGTTATTTGGCTGGAAATAGCATTCCTTGGTGCTGGTTTCAGTGTTCTTCTAGGGCAGGTGGTCGCCTTATCCGATTGGTCGCCTTGACAGGGTCTACTGCACTTCAACAGAACAATCGAGCCCATCAAGCCAAAAGTCAGATCAGATTTGACTTGTGGTTTTGCGAAGTAGACCAGAGACGTGTCTAGTCAAGCAGGATGCAATTTAACTCACCCTGAAAGCAGAGGAGCCCGCTTTCAATAGACCTGACCGCTATCCAACATAACTGTACCCGCCAGCTGAACGTAAAATCGCGGCCGGAGCCGGTCCCCTTTTAGGGGAGTGCACGGCCGCATATGTGTAGGATGGCCGGTGCATGTCGTCCGGGGTCATTACATGCATGCTGAACCTAGGTCGAACTTTTTAGGGGGGGGGGGGGGGGTGCACGTGCCCCATGCGGACTATGCGCCTGTAAAAGGATTTCGAAACTATTTAAACAATTCCAAATCAAGCGTATAGGGCCACCACTCGTTCGTTTGCACTTACGGGGATACAGTCAGACCTCGCATAACCACACTCATCCGTTTTCCAGAAAAAATCCGGATGTGCGAGGGAACCGGATAATCGAACACACATGCTGTAGGTATTCATGGCACATGCTGTAAATCGGTAACCAACGATTTTCTTCCGGATGGCGAGGGATCCGGATAAACGAGGACCGGACAAGCGAAGTCTGACTGTATGCAGTGGTCGTGCTATTGTGGATTGCCCGTGTTGTCACCATGTGCCTTGTGTTCTCTGTGATCACACAGTTGTCTTTCTGGTCAAGACCTTCGCAGTTCTTCTCACCGATGTGAACGCTTCTGTGACGATGGAGTGCGCTTATCGTTACCAACCCGACGCCAGCGTCGAGTGGAAAGTTCCAGTGGATATCAAGTCTCCCTACTGGACACAAGAACGTATATGGATGATGGTAAGGTTTGCCCATGTTAAGGTGGCTGGGGCGGTACACCTTTTGCGGGAAAATTTTGACTACATTTTTGAGTTTACCGGCAAGGTGGAGATGAAATTTGAAAATGTTTTCGATGAATCTCTGGAGAAGAGCCTTCTCTAGCCTCCTATAGTTTTTTTAAGAACTTTTGGACAAAACTTGAAAACGTTTTATGAAATGTCCGTGGAAATATAACACGGACCTTTTATAAAACTTTTTCAAATTATGTCCAAAAGTAAAAATAAAACTATAGGAGGCTAGAGAAGGTTCTTCTCCAGAGATTCACCGAAAAACTTTTTCAAGCTTCATCTCCACCTTGCCGGTAAAAAAAGTTGTCAAAATGTAGTCAAAATTTAAAGGCGAACAGAACTGCAATCAGTGAGCACCATCAGGCCCCGATTTCCGCTTCATTTGGCGTGAGAGAAACTATAATTATTACAATGCCAAACACCGTTTCCGTTCTCCTTGTCAGTTTTGTGCTAGATTCTACACGTCTGGCTGTTCAAAATCTGGTCTAGTCGGCGGACTCTAACGCATAACTTGCGCCCCAACGGTTTCCAGGTTTTCAATTTAATATGATTTCCTTGTCTGACCATCTGAGTTGCAACACCGTTCGCTGCTGTCTCTTTATCTTCTCGTGTCGATCTGCGCGCAGGATATCTCCGGAGCAATGACGCGTGCCGTTCAAGCCCAGCTGACGATAGAGCGTGTCCAGAGGGAAGACGCCGGTAATTACAGGTGCGTTGTGACCGCCGGGTCCAAGTCTGCAGAGCGCGTCTCCGTGGCAACTGCGATAGTGCAGCTGCAGGTAAGGCCTGAACAGCCCGAAGATATAGGCAGCACTGTGCAGTCGAGGAGGCATGCCTCTCCACCGCCATCACCCCCTGCCGTTTCTATGGGCAGCATCATGAAATGGAGCAAGCCTGTCTCTATTCCTTCACTCCCCTCTGCCGTTTCCCCGTGGACTGCGTCTCCCCCGCCATCGCCCGTTGTTGTCACCAACAGCAGCAGGCGGCCGGGGTCGGAGGAGAAGTCAAAGAGTTCGCTCTCGCCCGCCTACGCCGGCTTGGTGGCGGTGATGTGCGTGCCGCTGGTCCTGTTGGCTGGGGGTCTGCTGGTGCGCTGTTGCCGATCCCGGGCACGCTCAGCTGCCCGCGACATCATTCCCATCACCATCGGGTGTAAGTGTATCAGACTGTTTTAAAACACTGACTATCGTAATGTCGCGTATAAAAGCAGGTGCTTGCGGCCGTATAAGCCGGGGTTCAAACCATGCTTTTATTCAAGTTACGCTTCTATTCAAAACATGCTTCTACGTCAGCATCATCAGTCTACACTGTGCACGTGCATACATGTACTGCCGGCATGCCATGCATATACTTACACAATATCAAGAGTACATGAAAGCCAGAGTGTGCAGCTCGGATGGGTTGCTGTCACGGCGAAATTCCGTGATTACATCATTTTAGTGATGTAGTGCGTACAAGCAGGATTCAAGCAGGTCTCTTTCTGCACAACTGCAGCTCAGTTGTACGCACTACGCCATTTCCCGCCTCAGATCTGCACCAAATATGATGTAATCACGGAATTCCGCCGTGACAGACACCCATAGCAGAGTAGACCCCAAGCTGCACACTCTGGTTTTCATGTACTCTTGACAATATACTTTGCAGAGAGCGGCTTCTACTGTGGAAATACAAGTTTTCGTTCACGAAATCTTTCGTTATTTCACTCCACCAGCCGGCTTGTTACATACAGTCAGACCTCGCTTATCCGGTCCTCGTTTATCCGGATCCCTCGTTTATCCGGATCCCTCGTTTATCCGGATCCCTCGCCATCCGGAAGAAAATAGCTGGTTACAAATGTACAGCATATGCCATGCATACATACAGTATGTGTGTTCGATTACAGTGAAACCTGTCTAAGGCGACCCCTCAAGGGACGAGAAAAAGTGGTCGCCGTGGCCAGGTGGTCTTCTTATCCAGGTTCAGTGGGTCACGAGACCATATCCACATGTGATACATCATTTTGATCAGTGCATCACAGTGCACACGCCTATGCTACTCTAGCACGACTCATGTGCCTGGGGTCCGCAGACCTGTCAAATTTCGTGCATGCACCATGTGCATCTACACTTCCTGCACTGATGTGTAGATCTACCGTGCCTGGTGCACCATGCAATGCGTACATTTACATGACTAGCACTGTGCAGCGCGGTCGCGGGTGGGTGGTCGTCGGTCGCGTTGAGCGAGTGGTCGCCTTATCCGAGGTGTTTTGAATGTGAATGCGTCCGTGACAAGGAAAAGTGGTCGCCATGGTTGAGTGGTCGCCATGGTTGAGTGGTCGCCATGGTTGAGTGGTCGCCATGGTTGAGTGGTCGCCATGGTTGAGTGGTCGCCATGGTTGAGTGGTCGCCATGGTTGAGTGGTCGCCATGGTTGAGTGGTCGCCATGGTTGAGTGGTCGCCATATCCGAGTGGCCGCCATTACAGGTGTTTACTGTATCCGGCTCCCTCGCCCACCCGGATATTTTTGTGGAAAACAGATGTGTGCGGTTATGCGAGGTCTGACTGTACTAAATTTCGTTTTTGGTCGATGTATGTCACCCGAACGTTCAGAAGAAAAACTTTAGTTTGGTACAAACTTTAGTTATTTCGCGCCCCTAACGAATATAGCGAAAGTTAATTCCAAACGAAAATTTGTACTCATACAGTATTCAAATCGTGCTTCTGTGTCATGGTGCACTTTGAAAATTCGGCCTCTATTCGAGTCATGCTTCTATACAGGTCATGCTTTTATACGCGACACTACAGGTATTCGGTATAATTATCTCCCTCTATTTATAATCCCCCCTTACTCAATGCTACCAATCAGTGACAGTTATCCGCTAAGGATTGTCACAAAGCAACCCTCTGACATCTACCTTGACTATGTGTTACTCTGTCGGTATGTGCATGTGTGTGTGTGTGTGTGTGTGTGTGTGTGTGTGTGTGTGTGTGTGTGCGCGCGTGTGTATGTGTACATGTGTGTGTGTGTAAGTGTGCATGTGCATGTGTGTGTGCGTGTATATTTCGCGCCCGCAGTGTCCAACCACAGCTGCATCATCCGAACGGACAGCCAAAACTCCTACGTCAGCGGCCAACAGGCGTCCCTGTTCGGCGGCAGCACCGCGCCGCCCTGCAGCGTGACCTCCGACAGACCCAGCAGCTTGGTATTGCCTGGGATTGGCGCACACAGAACACCCAGCGCCAGGAGCGGCAGCGACCAAACGTATTGCACCATCGAGGAGCCCAGCTCATGCTTGGACAATGCCCCCGGGAATACCTATCAAGATAGCCCCAATCCGCCGTCGTCATCGTCGCATACCAGATCTTCACCCTGGCATGGTGCCGTTAGCGGCAGGCATCATCTCAAGGACTCCATACGTAGACGCATAGCCAGCATTGGCAGAGCCCTGGAGCTGCGACGGCACGCAACGGAGACCCCGCCGATGCTTACTAGTAACAGCGATGGCGGTGGCGGCAGCGGCGGTGGTGGTGGCAACAGCAGGGCGGGGCGCCTGTCCATTCTGGAGCGCTCGCAGCTCAACTGGTTCCACACGGACGTGATGGCAGCGACGACGAACGGCACCGCCAGCTCGGCATGGGGCCAGCTTGACCCGTTCCCCTCAACCACCGTCACCACCACCACGACATCCACGGAAGCTGCTGCTGCTACCGTCAGCAAACACCACCCACTGCCGTTGGATGTGTCAGAAGATGTGGAGGCTTTGCGATCACCTTCTCCACAGCCGACGCTCCTTGTCTATGAAATACCCATCGACGTTTTGCAGACCCCAAAAAGTAGTGGTGAGTGGGACGAAGTGGATCAAGTCGCGGCACTGGTTTACGGCAACGCTGAGGAGTTGCCGATAGGAGAGCCTCGCCTAGTTTAGCCTCGCTATGTGTGTGGTGAGGTTTCGGGAGACGCCACAAGCAGTGCAGACATGGTGCTGATGAACAACATGTGCGTGTGTGTGCAAGCTATGCCCATGCCCCGGGATAGTGTATGCACACCACCTGTGTGATCGCTCTACCATTAAGCATGTGTGCGTGTGTGTGAAGGTGTGTACAGGTGCAGTTGTGTGTGTGTGTGTGTGTATGTGTGTGTGCGTGTGTGTGCGTGTGTGTGTGTGTGTGTGCGTGTGTGTGTGTGAAGGTGTGTGTGCGTGCGTGTGTGTGAAGGTGTGCTTGTGTGTGTGAAGGTGTGTGTGCGTGTGTGTGTGTGTGTGTGTGTGTGTGTGTGTGAAGATGTGCGTGTGTGAAGGTGTGTGTGTGTTTGTGTGTTCTAGCTTGTACACGACAATGCTTGCCAAAGGAGCTCCGTGCATGAATCGACCACCGCACAGACACGCGCATCCTTCGGTAACCTCCCGCTCGACTCAAAGCAAGATGGCTCCCACACGAGCATCACCAACACCATTGCCACCGTCATGTTGTTGGTTAGACCATCATGGCTGGTGCTCGCAGTAGGGTGGCATTGCCCAAGGTGTACTGGCATTGCATGTACTGGGCCATGGTCAGTCTACCCATACTGCTCGCGCCTCGCAGGACATGTACTGCCATTTGCATGTACTGGGACATGGTCAGTTCATCCGCGCTGCTGTCACCACACAAGCACTGTCATTGCCTGTAGTGGCCCTGGGACCTGGTCAGTTCCCCCACACAGCTGTCACCTGGCACTTCTCTCGGCGTTGCTTGGTTAGTTAAGCACTAGTACTCCGGCCGGATCATGGCCATTGTGCATGGAGTGCACACGGGAATCTCAGCCAGCAGCTGAACTACCACTTGTAGTAGTAGCAGCGGTGGCGGCAGAAAGAACTCCGCTCAACACGCCGCGGTGGTGGCAGTGTTTACCTGTGAATGTTCGCATCCCCAATTGCCCAGGGTGTTTTAGCACGGTTTTGTCTCTGTGACCTTTGGTCTGGTGTCATCACCGGCTTCTGTCCACTCGTACTAGTACATGCCATGCTCAGTACGCTGCATAGTTGTACTATGGTACTGCATTACCAACGCTTCATGAAGTTTATGGCAAGCTGGTGTTTCAATATGGCATTTCTTTTCTTTTTCTTTCTTTTTAGAGATGTGTGTTCTTTGTCGATTTTGAGTGTCCATTCGTTCTTACCTTTGATGTGACCACGACCGCTGGCTAATACGCTGAAATGTTTTTTCTTCTAAATTCGCGCAAGAGATATTATTAGCGATGAGAATTCTTGCAGCTTCCAACACGGCACAGGGACAAGGATCAGAGTGGCAGACCCGCTCTCTTTCCCGATTGGGCTGCGTTCATCAAACCCACGCGCGTAGAGCAGTTTATTTTTAGATTTTTTAGATTTTAGAGCATGTAGTTTGCCCGTATATCTGGGAGTAGGATGTTTTAAACGTTTTTTTAGCCGCGATAATGCCCATGACCATAAGTCATGCATCAAAGTACGCTACAGCCAGTCAATACTGTACTAGTTATAGTTTTCTCTGTTTTCATGTGCGAGTTTATTTTGAGTTTACCAACAAGTATAGCTGCAGCAGAGTAATGTCCATATAATGATATGTTTCTCTTCCGAAAAAGAAATCGACAGGTGGTTTTGGGAGGAAGTCAGTCGGTCACTTCCACGGGCACTCCCTTGCATCAAGAGTACATGAAAACCAGTGTGTGCAGCTTTCGGTACTTTCGGTGCGTCTGTTTGTTCGGTGTATTGACATTTTAGGTGTGAAACAGACGCACCGAAAGTACCGAAAATAAAAGTACACCGAAAATTTGTGAAATTACAGTAATCATGGAATTGCGCCGTGACAGCAACCCATCCGAGCTGCACACTCTGGTTTTCATGTTCTCTTGCTTGCACACGTATACCTGGTGCGTTTCACGCGCGGCGGTAGTTATGTTTGGCGCTGACAGCGAGTCGGAGTGTACTTGCCCTACTGTACACCTCCGCAGAAAGCCGCGATGCACACACACACACTGTATGACATGTTCGGTGTAGCTTTAATTTCGGCAATTTTACCTGTCCTGCGGGAATTTGCGGAAAAACTCTCGAAAACTTGCGCAAGAAATTGCGGCAGAAAGTAACAAAAAATGCGACGAAAAGTGCGGAATGATGCAGAACTTGCCAGGAATTCGCGGAATTATTTGCAGAATATTGCGGATTTGGGCCAAATCACGAAAATTTGTTGCATCGTATATCTACTCGGGAGTCGTACTGTGCAAATAACCTACAGGATCGTGAAAATGCATAAAAATGTGAGATATAGTGCAGAAAACAACAAAAAAAAACGTGGGAAATCGCGGATTTTGCTGAAAATCGCGGGTTTGGGCCAAAATCGCGAAATTTGTTGCATCCGTGGAATCGCGATTTCCTGGAGGGACAGTTTTACGTAGAGAAACTAGGCAACTAAATTTAGATGACACCTACCGTAAAAGCAGAAATTTTCGGTGGTGTAATATTTTCGGTATTTTCCAAAATCGGCGGTGCAGTGGAGGGACAATTTTCTATAAACCCGTTTTCCATGTACCGGTAAGTGTACTAGACTGTACCGAAACTTTCGGCGTGTTTTATTTTCGGTAAAAATTTCGGCACCAAGTTACCGAAAAGCTGATCTCCTAATTCTACATTACACCTGAAACCTGGCTGGTCCCTGACCCCGAAATTACACCTAAAATCCCAAATTGTCCTGTTAGTATTGTTCGCAAGTAACTTAGTTAGTCAGCCATGACTTGGTCTTGCAATACAAACTTGCACCACACAGTACTGCAGGGGGGGGGGGGGGGGGGGGGGGTAGCCAGGATAGTGATCAAGGGGGTGCCACGACTTTCCCCACACAAAATATACATGCACTTTAAATGTTTGATCCGCGATACAGTGTGTGTGTGTGGGGGGGGGGGGGGGGCAGAATCAGCCCCACATTTGATGCTGAAAATCAATCAGTGAATGGCATACCTCCAACCAGGTACTGTAGTAGTAAATATTATCAAGAGTCAAGAGTTCATAATCCCCATATGGACTCTTGGTAATAGCAAGAGTTCATAATCCCCATATGGACTCTTGGTAATAGTTACTACTCCCTGCTTCCAACTAATGATGAGCTTAGCCTAACAAGTGGAGTGCGATACAAATCATGTGCTGAGTCTGCTGAGGTCTGACGTCAAGCTGCAGAACGGCAGGTATGAAGCGGAGTTGCCTTTGGCTAGAAGTTTCATTGCAAAATGGCGAATCATCAGTAGGCATATGCGGATGATGCCGCTAGAAAAATTGGTAGAATTCGGTACTTTTGCTGGTAAGTTTCATGCATGTTTGGTATGTGGATAAAGAAATGGAGCAGAATTCGAGGAATTGCCCGCCATAAGGTTTGTATGGTTCTGCCAATTTCACTGCTTTTCAAGCAAAATCTGCCACTTTTTCGAGCATTATCCGCACACCCCTAATCAGGGGCGTGCTCGGCCCCCCAACTAGGGGGTGCACGGGAGCCGAGGGGAGCCCCCCGGCAATTTTCTGCAATTTGTTTGCAACCTTTCTTGAATTTTAGAGCATATTTGCATACATTACAATTGCAATTACCCAGATTGAAAATGTTTGGGGGGTGCACGTGCCCCCCGTGCCCATCGCCGAGCACGCGCCTGCTAATCATCAGACAAAATAGTCAACTGAAGCAGTACAGTACAAGGTTGGTCTGAACAAGGTTTGCGACAGTGCGCGGTGTGCAGAGTTGCACATGTGATCACTGATCAGCGGTCCGCGTATTACGGTCTCTCTCGAACCAGATGCGAACCACGATCGAAATTTTTGAGGGGGGGGGGGGGCTTTGGCACCCAAAGCAACCCCCCGCCCCTGTACTGTCACTATCTATGAGCCTTACCGGGTTACCGGGCGTTTTCTTCAACCGTGAGTCGTGACTTTGGTCACCCGCCCGGTGAGCTGAGAGTTTGTGCATTGGGTGATCACGTGAGGCCACGCTGTACATTGCAGTACCCAGAGCTCTTCTGTGATTCCCACCGCGCTATTCACACACCAACACAGGGATTATTTGCCACCTACACGTACTCGTAGATCTGATCCGCCTTTAGAGAGAGTAAGTGCCAACGAAACAGGAGATGGCAGGCAAATGCAGAAAGCCTTCAGTCCTTCACCATGTTCACCCAGACCAGACAGTCAGTCAAGGACGGGCAGGAAACTCCGAACTCCACTGCGAGTTACTTCCTGGCTGAGCGTAGCCTCAGGCTATCAGTCAGGTTCCGAAGAGTGAGTGGTACTAGTAGATCTACAGCTTCACACTCCTCCTACAATGATCCTCAATGATCACATGCATACATACAGACTGGATGGACCATCGACCACTTGCAGTTGCACTGCGGGTATGTCCGTCCAAGCTAGTAGTGGCAGCTGCTGCTAGCCGGCTGGCGGCTCGGAAACTGGCTGAGGTTTGCTAGCCAGCTACAAAGTGCAAGCGCCAACCATGATCAACCATGGTCAACGGTCGAGCCCGACGCCAGCCTAGCCCCATGCTATTTGCCGAAACTGGAAAGCGATGATTTTGAATCATTCCTTCCCTGCGCGCACTTGGCTTGCTCCCGGCCGGTGCGAAGTGTTCCAGGCGAGACGAATCCGACGCTTGCTAGCAGAGCCTTGACGGGAGTGTCAACGCAGCCTTCAGTAGAGGCGGAGAGGCCGACGAGGAAACAAGTGAGTTTGAGAAATACTTTCGATGCCAGGGCGTGTTCGATTTGTCGAAATCTCGATCAAGATTTGTCGGTTTTCTGCGTGTTGTCCAGATTGTTGTGGGTAAACTACCATAAGAGATCCTCCGATAGGCTAGGCCATGCATGGCCTTTGAGAAATCAATCATGGGGATAATCTTTGTTTCAGGGCCTGAAACAAAGATTATTCCAAAAAAACTACTTCGAAGTATGACTGTACAGTGTCGAGCAGGGCTAGGGAGCGGTGCTGTCTTGTACGTCTGCCACGTGGACTATTAACACACCTCTGCTGATGTCAGGAACAAGCACCTCTTTCTACCAGTGGAAAGATAAGGGGTACACTCTGGGCAAAGTTAACTCATGAGTCATGATACCCCCCCCCCCCCCTGCCATGGATCGAAATCCGATCGCGGAAGTCAAGTTTGCATCCTACACCCGCGCACTGTCCAGTGTTCACAAGTTGGTCTGCGGGCTGCACAGCGCCGGGCATGACATTGACCCGCATCAGCGATAGGATTTCTTTCCACAGCACTGTACTTTACTTCAACAAGTGTGTGCATTGTACTTCGAAGTAGTCGGTATGGTAACAAAACATACCCAGTCCCTGATAATTTTGATCGACGTCTGATCATGGGGTGGTGGCGTCCCACGGAAGCGGAAAGGCGGCTGTTGACCCGCCCTGTACGCAACCACACATCACTTTTTTGTTGTTGATCATTTCGAGCTGCCCGTGGGAGTTGGTTGCTGCATGGTATGCTGCTTTGTTGCTTAATACTTGGACTTGTATAGACCATGTTGTCAAGGTCTTGACTGGTCTCGTCATCATTATCCAGTAGCAATCTACATTCTTTCCTTTTGCTGTGGGACTTAGCTGGTATTCGTCTTCATTGTACATGTACAGAGAACTTCCTTTCCCTTCTTGGCTCGTTCAGTTGGCAAAGAGGCAAGACTTGACGTTGGATTGCTTGAATGTAGATTACATGTATGTTGGAACCAGGGAGTCTTAATATACCGGTATTTTACGACTCGCCGGTCGAAGCTGGGTGTCAGGCCGTTAAATGTCTCCTTATTCAGTTTGGTGCGAGCCTAATCGTCATGCTATCTGACTGCATTATACCGTATTTCCCTGAATATAAGTCGCACCTTTTTACACTTAGCTTCAGGGCCAACAAAGGGCGTGTGACATACAATCGAGCATGACTTACTACTGAAGTGAATATATCAAAACAATAATGACATGGGCCTGAAAATGGGGGGGGGGGGGGGGGGGGTGCGACTTACAATCGAGTGCAACCTATAGGCACCGGCGGATTATGCCGGCATAATTATTGGCATAATTTGGTGGTTGAAAATTTGAAGCATAATTTGGCATCCTTTTTTTCGGATGTAGGAGCATAACTACATGGTTGTACCACAGTTCTAGTATGTAGGCTACATAATTGTGTACAATGCACCTGATCAGTGCTGGTGGTGTGCATGGTAAAGGGTTCGGAGGTCATGCAGATAGGGTTTTCAATAAAAAGCAGGGTAGAAACCATGGTAATACATTATTGTATGCTCGAACTCGTCTCCTTCAAAGTTCTTTCTCACGCTGATACAGTACATGTAGCAGAAGATGCAAGTGAATCAGCCTTTCGTTCAGGTATCCTGGGGCGGACGAGATAGTGACGGGTAGTCCGCAAAACTCCGCGTACATATACATTATGCATGTTACGAAGTCACGGATTTTAGCAGCCATGACTGTGCAGGCTATGCATATTGCTCTAATACAAGTATTATTGGTACGTTCGGGCCTGATTGGAAATTTTTATTTCCATTGCTATCAGGTTCGGCCTCATTTCCTCTGTGCGCGCTGATGAGTTCAAAAAGAACGAAACAGCATGCTGTCCGCAGATTGAGTAATACAAGTATTAAAAAAATTACGGGTATACCGTAAAGTACCGTTGATCCGCCCCCTCTCTAATTCCCGCCCCCTGTCGATTTTCTCCTTGTGAAGCGACTTCGGCGTATACAACGAAATACGATGTTGAACCGACGCATGCACTGCTGTACACAATACTTGCCAATCCAGGATCAAAATGTGCACAATTCAGCACATTGAGTCTGATCCTCTACGTTGTTGTACATCGTACTGCACTTGACAGCCTTGATCTAATTCCCGCCCCCTGCCGAAAACCCAGCTGGGAAGCGACATGGCGTGGGGGGGGGGGGGGGGCGGATCAACGGTACTTTACGGTAGTTGATGTTCGGTCATGATGGAAGGAGAGGTGGAGCTACGGGAGAGATGAGCTGATTATTCGCAGGGTGAGGGTGTAGGCCTTTCCCAAATCGGCCGGCCGAAAAATTCGCCGAAAAGTAGCCTTTTCAGAAAATCGCCGATCTTTTGGCCGAATTCGGAGATTTTACCAAGAAATCGTCGCATAATACATGTTTTGCAGGGTCGTGGGCATGACCGCTTGTGCGCGCCTGCGTCACGGCCCGTGGGCATTTCCCAAATCGGCCGGCCGAAACATTGGCCGAAAATAGTGGTTTTGAAGGAATCACTGATCTTTTAGGCGAATACGTAATTTTCGCACTGAATTCGCCGAAAATTGATGTTTTAGTGCCTCAATAGCATGCAAATATAATTTCTGTAGCCATTATCTGCAAAAGGTGGCTGCGACTTTAGAGCCGAATTTCCACCTTTCACAGAAATTTTCAGCCGATCGAAAAGCCGAATAGGCCAAAATAAATGGCCGATTTGGGAAAGGCCTATGAGGGTGACATTGGTTGGACGAGTAGGACAATTATGAAGACAGTTGAACATGATAATTTTCAAAGGTAACTCAAACTAATGTGGCAATGAAAAAATCGTTTTACTTGTACAAAAGAAGTTGACAAGAAGAAGTAATGTTTTCTCTTTTCCATGTTGATCTCTAGCATGCATGGACACCTTCGTATGGGGATACTCATCACGGTAACATTTTGTTGTAGTTATGGCCACTTGCAAGTACGAAAAAGGCACAATTTTCCGAACTTTGAGGCTCTATAAATACAACAAAGTGAATATAATATCCACGTGCCAAAGCATACTGTGTGAGGATTTTGCGAGCATAATGCGAGAATCCATGAAAGCATAATTCCATGATTTTGCGAGCATAATCCGCCGGAGCCTAGCGACCTATAATCGGGGAAATACGGTGGTTACTACAGTGGTGGACAGTTATTCATGACTCGTGTCCGAATAATGTCCCTCTTCTGCCTAAGAATCGTGCATTGTACGTGTTATACTCTGCCAGTAGATCTACAAGTCGAGTCAGGATGGTGCATGGTACACAATAGTACGTCTTATGGGAACAATTTTACCCAACAGAGCAGTGAATTATTATTATAAGTATCATCAAAATTTTGATAGGGAAATCCCCACAGGCCTAAGGCCTTCTCACAGGGTACCCTAGAAATGAAAGTACTGAATTACGGAATAGGTGCAGTGAAGAGCATGAGCGGAAGTGAGCTGCTCCGAAAAATTCTACCTATATTGTAAGAGTAGAAAGGAAAAGGACATATGGAAACGAGTTAAGAGTAACTCTCCACCACTGTAACTAGATACTATACACAGTCCTTTCCTTTCCTTTCTACTTTTATTATTGGCTCAATACCCGAGTTTTATATTGTAAGAATGAGTAATTATAATATGAGATCACCATAAATAATTCATCCACCGTCGACCGTAGAGGGCTTGAAGGCAAAGAGCGGAATACACAAGCTGAAAGTCCCAGCTGTGAAGGACGTTGGCGGAGGTACATGTACATGTATGTCGAGGACGATACTGGTAAGACCATTAGACAAAACGGTCAAACCCAGTGTCTGCTCTACAGTCCATTCATTGGAAACTGGCACCCTAACTTGTTGGTGTCTCTCTCACATAGTTTTAGATATCGTGAAAACAACAGTACATCCTGCATTGTGTGACCCGTGCAATTACTCCTTGCCACATTTGAGGCCAGAAAAGTCCAAGAACAGGGAAATAGAAATTCAGCCAGGTTTTACAAAATTAGGACAGGGATGCCATGGCAAAATGTATGGAGAAGCAGATCCCAAACCCAGATTTTTGAGATTTAAAGTGGGTTTTTGATCCTCAATTCGGCCCAAATCCGACTTTCAAAAGCCAGCGGGCCAGTTTCCGATGAATGGACTGTAGGATTGTAGCACAGCCGGGTACACGCGTACCTGGCGCAACCATTTCAACCGGGTCGGAGCCGGATACACATGTACCTGGTTGGTTGGTTTATTTTAATTCGGGCAATAAACGGGAACTAGGCCCAATGATATAAAGGCGAATGGATAAGCCGCATTTAGAAAAGAGAGGACAGGAATTAGAAAATTACGAAAGAAGAAGAAGTATCTGACACATACAAGCGCGCCTGCTTGTGATGAAGCCGAGACCCAAGGTCGGCAGAGCATCTCAGACCACGCCACCACTCCCCCTATTCATGGCTAGGCTCACACATATGACGGGTTTACGTGGCTCTATTAAAAAAAAAAAAAATGTAGTCAGTCCTTTCATTCGAAAGTAAAGTACCAACCGGGTCACAGGTAACCCAGTACTATATTTTCAACCGGGTCCAAGCGCCGCCCAACCGGGTGGATTACCCGGCTCACCCGGCGCTGGAGCAGACACTGAAACCATGAGTCTAATTATCCACACCTGATGAGCCGTCCTTACCTATACCGTCCTTACCTATAGGGCGAAACGATCGTCGTGTGAAACAGCTCCTTGTTACTGCTGCTTAATTTTCCATCTAAATTGTCTTGGTCGAAGTACTGTACGGTAGTGCTGAGGCGTTCGGTTCTTCACGATTTGTGTTTGCTTAGCTTCCCCTCCAATCGATCTTCCAATCATTAGAGCCACACAAGTTGTGTGGTATGATGCTATGCGTCCTTAAATCGTGGTCTGACCGTTTTGTCTTATGGCCCAGTATCATCATCAACATACATGTACATCCGCCAACGTCCTTCACATCCCAGACTTTCAGCTCGTGCTTATCTTGGTTGCACTCACCTTCCCCTCCGTACTTCTTTGAAGTATGTTCGTATGTTATTTCTATTACATGTATTATCCGGATAGCAGTCGTGAGTCAGTCAAGTGTCAAGTTTGGCAAGAAGCGTGTGTTCCTAGTTGGAACAATCAACTTCATGACTATTACTGCCGAAGTCGCAACTTCTAAGTTCGTATTGTTGTCCCTCACGCGGACGTGCGACTAGTTGTTGGAGGTGACCATGGTGACAGCGTCGCGAATAGCTATACTGGCTCTCAACGTCTGTTTATCACAACTCCATGAGCGACTCTGACTCACGCTGCTACCTGGAGCTTCACGAGGTGTTTGTCGCGCTGGAAACAAAGCGTCTCTGTAAGTTTGTATCCCTGGTGATGGTTTGGCCTGGAGAGCAGTATCTAAGTGGTGCTTTTCAGGCACAATCGACCTCAGCCTACCCAAGCTCAACTGATGAGGGGTGAATTCCCCGAAACACCGTGTATTGTGCAGGGAGTGGTGCGTTCTTGCAGGTTTGCCGAGTGGAAGGTGCGACGTGCTCCTCGTGTGCTCCGGATAGCAGTCGTGAGTCAGTCAAGTGTCAAGTTCGGCAAGAAGCGTGTGTTGTCCTAGTTGGAACAATCAACTTCATGACTATTACCGCCGAAGTCGCAACTTCTAAGTTCGTATTACTTGAGTATTATTATTATAATTATTATTTGAAACTCGGGTATTGAGCCAATAATAAAAGTAGAAAGGAAAAGGACATATGACTGTATACAGTATCTAGTTACAGTGGTGGAGAGTTGCTCTTAACTCGATTCCATATGTCCTTTTCCTTTCTACTTTTATTATTGGCTCAATACCCGAGTTTCAAATTGCACACCTGATGAGCCGTCACGAACCATACGGCGAAACGTACGTCGTGTGAAACAACTTGTTTTGTAGTCAACTAGTCCATCACAATGTCATGCATGAGGAGTACTGTAGGAGTTTAGATTTCGGCTTGTACAATTCGTTCTCGCAAAGCTTCCCCCTTCTTAACTTATCTTTGATATTTTTGACCCACCCAAGTTGGGTGGTGTGCTGCTTTGCTGCTTCGAATTGTAGTTAGACCGCTTTGTCAAATCGCCTACTGGTCTCGTCATCGTCCAGTGACAATCGACATTCTTTGTTCCGTTGGGACTGTAGCTTGTGCTCGTTTTCGTTGCGCTTGCCTTCCCCTCTTTGGTCTTTCCATAACCTTGAACCTTCCAAGTTGGAAGGCTGTCGGTTAGCGCTACGGAGATGTGTTGAAGCTAGGTGTCAGGACGTCGAATGTCTCAGTACTCTGTCAGTTTTGTGCCTAGTTGTTGCACTTTCTGACTGTATACAGTATCTAGTTACAGTGGTGGAGAGTTGCTCTTAAGGGGGCACATCACCCAAAAATTTCATATGGCATTCAATTGACCGTAACTTTGGTGTTTCTCAGTGGATTTGAGTGAAATTTTGACCACACACTCCTGCCACTATGCTGGCCCTCAGGACATGATTTACAAGTTCTTGCGTCTCACTGACAGGCTTTCCAGGCCGGAAAAACTCAAATTTCCGGCATAGTGCTACGGTGTGCGAGCCACCCAGGAGCCAAACAAATGCATTTACATTTTTTTCACATTTTCGTGCCCATTCTGTCCGTGCGCGGGACCCAAACCTAAAACAAGTCCAGAAGCAGCCATGGGTGGTGGGGTAGGGCCCCTCAACGTGGCCCTGGAATCTGTCACAACGGAACGAGTGGGCGTTCTTTCACGGACTCCCACAGACCCAAGGCAATTTTTTGAATTTTTTTAGGTTTGGCACGTGCTACGAGGTCGTACCTTTGATACAACATCCAGTGCTGGGACCTCCACAGCAAGCCATTTCCACAGCGCTGCAAACCAAATCCAGGATGCCCTCAGAAACCGGCAAAGACTGCCACTCACGTTTCACTACTGCCTAGTACTGAATCCTACCTGACTTCTTGACACGACTCAAACTTGCCAAAGTCACTAAATCAACGTCAAGTACAATAATCAAGCCACATATCTGCAACGTCACGAGGGTGCTGGCAAAAGTCCTGCTGCACGGCGGCGGGCTTCGCCCGCCGCCGTGCAGCCCAATACGTGGTTTTTTAACGTGATTTTTTGGACTTTTTTGGACTTGGGGCAAAATTCTGCACACTTTCGCGTGTTTCCATAATACGACAAGTTGCGCACGGTCTGCTCACATTCAAATACAGTGCTGCCAACAAATGACAGCATGCAACAAAAAAATCTTTCCTTGCAAGGGCACATTTTCGGCCATAACTCTTGAACGGCTGGTCAGATAGGGACACAGTTTTCAGAGAATTTGCAGCTATTCATGCTCTTTCAACTGACGTAGCACTCAATATGAATTTACAAATTCGATTTTTCAGCGAATTTTTGGGTGATGTGCCCCCTTAACTCGATTCCATATGTCCTTTTCCTTTCTACTTTTATAATTATTATTATGTCTTATTTTATTTTATTTTTTTAAGAACTTTGAAACTCCACTGTAGCCTTGTCATATTTTCAGCATACCCAACTCGCAACACACTAACAGTCCTTGGCTACACCACGTACAGTTGAAATTGTCCAAATTTTCACCCAGGAGGAATCCCTGATGATGCCCTCCTGGGTGAAAATTTGGACAATTTCAACTGTACGTGGTGTAGCCAAGGACTGTTAGTGTATTGCGAGTTGGGTATACTGAGAATATGTCTTATTTTGTTAGGGATTTACTTCAAGAACCTTCCAAGTTGGAAGGCTGTTGGAGTGCGTATCCAAAGATGCGCTATAATTGTAGAGTTGATCGCCAGTTAGCATGGTTATGGTGTAGAATGTCAGTACCGTTGGTCAGTGTCGTGCAATGTTATCGCATGAGCTGATTGTAAAATAAGTGGTGTTGTTTAATAAAATAGTGGATATTATAGCATAACTTCCTTGTAGCTCTTTTGTCCTCTTTTCTTCTTATAAATTAATTAAAAATTAATCCGTGGCTCTCCACCCGAGTCTAATTTTGATATTGTACAACCCTTGTAGTGCTGTCATTGTATCCTGCTACTCTACCTTGATTGCTACAATTATTTCCTTTGTTCTTATTTGCATGTATTTCTCCTTACCTTTTAAGTTTTAGATTGCTTTTGCATGGTATCCATTGCTTAACATTGCCATAAATAATAATAAAGTATTAAATCTAATGTCACTTCAGCTCGTCATCCTTATAGACATATTTTAAATAATCTATATTTTTCAGGATTACCCGAAGGCTAGGCTAACGCCTTTTAGTAAAATATTCTACTTTGGGAAGACGAAAACTGCACCGAAGCCTTCATGTTGAGGCGGCGCGCGCGGGCGAGTCTGGGGTTCAAAGGTCCATGACCTTTGATCGACCTCCTGACCTGAATGAGTTCGGCGCGGAACGCCGCTAAGCTACGAGCGAGGATTGTCGGTTTTTATTTCGCTTCGATCCCAAGCCCAATTGCCAAACCAGGGAGGTTCACCAGAGGAGGATGTCAATCTCAAGCTGAACGAATTAATTATTAATTTTATGCTTCCTCGTTCCGCAGACAAGCTGCCTTGAAAACTAAGTGCAAGTATTTTTTGTATTAAAAAAAAAGTCGAAGAAGATTTAGAACAAAAGGTGCATCCCCCAAACTGCAACAACAGTAGATCCAGAACTATTACTTGATGTAATCCAGGGGCGTAGGCAGGGGGGGGGGGGGTGCTTTGGGTGCCAAAGCACCCCCCTCAAAAATTTCGATCTTGGTTCACAGCTGGTTCGAGAGAGACCATAGCAGACCCGGTACCCGCTGATAACATGCGCAAATCTGCACATCGCACACTGTAGCCATCCCTGTTTTAGACCAGGGAGTAGTAGGTAGATCTACTACTCCCTGGTTCAGACCTGCAAGTACAATGTATCTGAAACCAGTCCACATGCAGTGGACTATTAATTTTTGTCTCATGATTGGCCATTTTGCAATGAAATTTCTAGTCAAGGGAACTCCGCTTCGTACCTGCCGTTGTGCAGTGTCACATCAGGCCTCAGCAGGCTCAGCACATAATTTGTATCGCACTCCACATGTTTTGTTAGAAGCAAAGAATCATACAAACACGCCATTGGTAGAACCAAGGAAGTAGCAACGCGGTCTATGGCCGGAAAGCACTCGTCAGACATAGCAGTTTGTTCTCGCTATGTTTTGTATAATGTAGTTCTCGATGTTAATTGGTCTCGTTGTGGAAAGGCAAAGTTTCTTTCATGCATTGCAAGTGTGGATACAGCAGTAGAAGAGTGAAAGTAACGTTGAAGTGCAGTTTGTGTTTTTGTGGGGAATACTCGGTGTAGGTTTGATCAAGGATGCCTTACTGCACTAACAAACATGACGAAGAGGAAACATGGCTCGAGAAATCCCACTTTAAAAGTTCGATGGAGAGTGAGATAATTCTGCAGAAAGCAGCATCCAGGACTTAGTCCATCATTAGTTGGAAGCAGGCCAGGGTGTAGTAAAATACAGTCGTCCCTCTCTAATCCGGCACCTTTTGCTACGGCATTTTCTGCTGGATTAAAGGGGAAGTATACCCTAAAATCAAATTTTCACCAGTTGTAGTCTTCGGGGTGCTGAGTCGAATGGTCTTGGTCCGAGGAAGCTGAGACGCTCCCTTCCTCCTTTATTCCCAATCGAACTCGCGCACTTCCACCGAAACTGGGTGACTGCGCCCTACTAGATGGGGATTTGTATGCAAAATGTCACTAAAAGCGCCATTTCGTTCTTATAAAAGCACGGATGACCGCCATTGGCCCATATGGTGTAGTCTTTTGGACGCTGAGTCGACTGGTTCTGGTCCGAAAAAGCTGCGATGCAGCGTTCCTCCTTTATTCCCAATCGAACATGGTTGAACAAGTGGTCACGTGCTCCTGGGTACACCAGTCACCTGGTCACCGTGCCTGCAGGGTACAACTACTGAAGTTGTCGCCTGCTGGCGTGGTGACCAGGTGATTTGGGCACCCAGGAGCACGTGACCGCTTGTTCAACCATGTTCGATTGGGAATAAAGGAGGAACGCTGCATCGCAGCCTTTTCGGACCAAAACCAGTCGACTCAGCGTCCAAAAGAGTACAACATATGGACCAATCGCGGTCATCCGTGCTTTTATAAGAACGAAATGGCGCTTTTAGTGACATTTTGCATACAAATCCCCATCTAGTAGGGCGCAGTCACCCAGTTTCGGTGGAAGTGCGCGAGTTCGATTGGGATTCAAGTAGGAAGGGAGCGTCTCAGCTTCCTCGGACCAAGACCATTCGACTCAGCACCCAGAAGACTACAACTGGTGAAAATTTGGTTTTAGGGTATACTTCCCCTTTAACGAGGGTGCTGGATTAAGAAATCCTGCCCTCTGACCCGGCCCTATCCAATTGCATGCATGTATCATACGTCCAAACGCAGGGTTTTCCGTGTCGACCCCAGTATTTGGTGCACGGCTTTATATTCTCAACTTTTCTCCAGGAATATACACAGTGATAAAGTAAAACAGAGAACATGTTTACGTACTCTTGCACACACACGCACAGTCGATTTACGACTGCCGGATTATGAAATCAAACTACGTGCAGTTTGAGCGATTCGTTTCAAAAAGTCACTGCCGGAGGCGGAATTCAAGTGCCGGAATTGAACGAAAAAAATCGGTTTCGTCAGAAAGTGCGCCGGTTGGCAAGGGTTCCGGATAAACAAGTGCCGGATTAGAGAGGGACGCCTGTACCATAATTATTACTACTCCCTGGTCGGAGATTTGCCATTCACTGATTGATCTTCAGCGTCGAACTACAACTTGTAGGGGCGAATTTTGCTTCCTAATCCCCCCATTTCACGGATCGAATAATGTGCATGAAAGGACCAACATAAGTGCATGTACTTTTGTGTGGGGAAAGTCGTGGCACCCCCCTTGATCACTATCCTGGCTACGCCCCTCAACTGTAATCGCTTCAAGATTTTGATGATACGACTCGTACATGTAATAAAATTGGTCGTAGATCTACGAGTATTGGTGACAAAAATAAACGTCGATGTGAAAACCGATCATCGTACATCTTGGACTAGCTCGTACGCCAAATAAGTTCAAACTTTCGTCGAATGGTACATCAAGTTTCTACAAAACGGGTCCGGGTCACATGGCCGTAGAGTCTACACGTCGGGCGGCAGGTCGGGTTCATGACATGCACCCGGGATGCACTGAACTGCGCTACACGTTTCAGGAACAGCCGCCGCTTTGATGCGACCGTTGAAGAAGAGCGGCAAGTAGAACTAACTTGCACAGACAACAATCGCGGAGAAAAAGTTCTTGTTGGATACAGTAGAATCAGGTTGAAGGAACTGGATAGAGTTCGGAGTGCCTGCTCTCGAAGTTGCGAGGCGATTGGTAGCCGGAATGCTCCTTGGAATCCTTTTGACAGCTTCATTGTAAAAAAAAGGAGCGACGGTCCAGGTCCTCCTGAGATTTATGCTGCCTGGACTGTGGTATCGATTTTTGTCTTTTGCCGTGTGCAACCATCAAACAGCGTGTCCTTTTCGGCAGGAGGGCGGGTAAGTCCCTGTGTTTTCTGTGTTTTGTGGGTGGGTGTGCATGGTTATGTGCTGCACAGCTCTTGTATTGTCCGTGTGTATTCGTTCTCACGTTCGTGTGCTTCCACTCGACAATACCTTCGTGGTTGTGCTTTTCTGGTTTAGCTCTTCGTCCCCATGGACGGGAATAATAGAATTTTTGTAGAACTTGCAGGCGAAATAACGAGTGGAAGTTTGAGGGAAGCTTGTCAAGTCTGAGGATTACACGTAGCAGTGAAACGCATGACCGTACATTGTAGTGCTGTACATGTACTGCTCTACTGTACACGGGATACACTCACCGGGGCGTTACGCATGATCATTCCCTTCAACAGAGTTCACTGCATCCATATACAGTCCGTCACACGTGCACATTTGGACCCGGGGCCGGAAGGGGAAGGGGGGGGGGGGATCATGACCTCTTGTACCCTGCTCTGTAGTACATGTGCCAGTAGCATGACTACAGTCCATTTCAAAACTATAGACGCGTACCTAGGCAAAAACCGTTATGCCAGCATCTATACCACATAAAATCTGTGATCACTTTGTGCATAAATTTTTCCAAATTGGGCGTCTGTTATCCAATCGTTTGGAAACTATATGAGAGTAATTGTTTGAGCGATCCTGAGCAATATTCCGAAAACTATTCTCAAAAAGGTCCAGCCAAATTTGAAATATTTCAAAAACCCTACGCGTCTATAGTTTTGAAATGGACTTTAAACGTGATATCCACAAAGTGCCAAGAGCAAGGGATTTTAACTGCATGTGTTGGCCAACGTGGATAGAAGAAGTTCTGTGTATAAGCCCGTCCATGTTAAACATCTACCACATGACCAAATGGGGCAGCCGTGTTGGTTCCGACTCAAGTTTCGTACATCTGTACAATGTGCATAAGGTCTATGGAAGAAAAAATGGTTGCACATAGTGTAAAACTCCCCTAATCCGGGCAGGTTGGAACCGAGCGCTACCCGTAATCAGGAGCTGCCCGTCATTCAGAATATGCTGATGCAGGCAAGTAAACATTTTGGTGGTCAATAGCTTTTGGGGCCGGTTCGTTGTAAAGCTAATTTTGTTACTCGGAACGGTTAGGGAGTTGCCCGGATTAGGAGAGGTTTACAGTGGAGAACGACTGCTGTCTGATTGATGATTTCTCACGCATGAAACTCACACCTGAACAATTCTCAACAAAAGATCAGGCTGATATTTTTGCATGCACATGCAGTGGTAGATACCGTACTCGTGCGATTACAGTCCATTTCAAAACTATAGACGCGTACCTAGGCAAAAACCGTTATGCCAGCATCTATACCACATAAAATCTGTGATCACTTTGTGCATAAATTTTTCCAAATTGGGCATCTGTTATCGAATCCTTTAGAAACTATATGAGAGTAATTGTGGAGCGATCCTGAGCAATATTCCGAAAACTATTCTCAAAAAGTTCCAGCCAAATTTGAAATGTTTCAAAAACCCTACGCGTCTATAGTTTTGAAATGCACTGTAGTGCCCCTGGGGTACTATTTTTTCAATGTCTATCACAGATGGGGCACTATAGGCCTTATGCACGTTGTACAGTTGCACGAAATCCCGTAGAATCTCGTAGAATCTTGTAGAATCCCGTAGACCCGGTTCGGTTGTGTGTTATGCACACACCCAGGCTCAGCTTTTCTTTGCCTTCTTTGTTTTATGCCGGATGCCGTAAATGTACCAGCATTGAAATATCAGTGCCCTCTCTTGAATAGTGCCCTCTCTTGAATAGTGCCCTCTTGAATAGTCCTGATGCACGTTGTACAGATGTACTAAGTTATATACTAGACGTACTAAGTTATGTACTAGGGTCGTAGGTTTGTTTGTTTGTTTGTTTGTTTGTTTGTTTGTTTGTTTGTTTGTTTGTTTGTTTCTTCAAATGCACATTTACGGCATCCGGCGTAAAACAAATAAGGCAAAGAAAAGCAGAGCCTAAAGTTTACAGTTAACTATCACGACTCGACAGAAACTGCAACAAAAACTGCAATTTTATCCTGAAACCACCAGTGCAATGGCATGGACAAGAACATTAGCAAAAGAACATGCGCCGGGGGGGGGGGGGGGCACAATTCAAGATAGGGATTTATGTTTTCAGTGGCTCTTAGAGACTGGGGCACTATTCAAGATGGGGCACTATTTAAGAGAGGGCACTAATCGCGCAAGTACGGTATGCTGAAAACAATGATGACTCGTGCAATTCTTCCTTACCACATTTGAGGCAGGAAAAGGCAGGAAAGAAAGTTCTAGGAGAAGGGGGGGGGGGGGGACTAGGAATTTGGCGGGTTTCAGAAAAGTAGGACAGGTGGCAAAATTCATGGAGAAATATGTCTGAAACCCTTCTATTTTAAAATTTAATGTGAGTTTAAGCCTTAATTCGGCCAAAATCTCGATTTCGAAAGCCAGCAGTGTTTTGGATGGATGGACCATAACGGTGCGATCCAAAATCGCCGTGGAAAAGTTCAAGACTCTTCCGGAAAATTTGGCGAAATGTTCTGATATCCTCTCGGAATTTTAGAAGATTCGCCAAAGCTCTTCAAGCTATCAGAAACACGGACTGATGGTTGAAACTGGGAGATTCCCCGCATTTGAATCTGCGCATGCAGACAGACTGCTATAAAGTACTCGTGTTTCCTGTAGCTCACATGCACTTGTTTTCATTCGAGGCAACACTGAAATCGGTTCTTTTGTTCTTCCCGTTTCTTCGCCATCAAAGAGATATGTCTCCCAGACCCAGCAGGGAAACGAATGCGGCCTAAGGTTCTGCACAACAGAATTTTTCGAAACATAATTTCCGTTCTCAACATCTCAACATCTCAACCAAAATTATCGATTTTCCGGGATGCATTGGTAGCCCTATTTTGGAACAAGAAAGGCAGTTTCAGATTATGTTTCAGCCAGAAAATTAGTACTGTTGTAGACTAGTATACCTTGGTGACCTTTGTTCTTGTAAGGTCGATTCCACACTACACCAAATCCTGTCTAAAAAGCCATTTTTCAGGCACTTTTCCAGGCAAGTTGCCATGGCGATCACTTTGAGCAACGCGAAAGTGAAAAGTCCTTGTTGTCTACAAAGCAACACCAGCACCCTCTTTCAAGGCAACTTTTTACCTTTTCAGGACACTTTTCTGACTTTTCTTCAGCCTTTCGATTTTTTCCGAATTTGTTTCCTGTCGTATCTTTCAGTTGTGGTGAGTTGTGAGCTGTCAACAATGCCTAGGGTTATGTTTAGCCAGGAGCTTGAGGGCAAGCTGATCGAGCTTTGGAACGGACATTTGAGGCGACGTCCGGGCGGTACAGTTCGCAGGAACTACGCCGGAGGAGATCGCCATCAAGCTGAATTTGTTTGCTGAACAGCTCCGGGAGGAGGCAATCTATACTGCGTCGATCGTCCATTCCAAAATCGACAACATGAAAATGAAGGCGAAAAGACCATACGAGACATACACAAAGAAAACTGCCACCGGAATGCCTGTTGGCGAGGTTGACGAATATTCGACCTATGGTCTGGAATCCGCCTACACAGCGTGGCCAAATTTCAAGATTTGGCACGCGAAAATGGGTGATATTCGAGGATTTGGACCAACAAAGAGCCTCTCCACCACCGCCGTTGCTAGATCAAGCACAGGAAAGCCTCACAGTCTAACCTTCAAAGCAAAGTCCCGTGATCGACACTTGTAGGTGTGAATGCAGCTTCACTTTATAATCCACTTTATGCCTTCAAGGCAAAGCCACTTTCGGCGTAGTGTGGAATCGGCCTAACTCTTCATCTGTCACTGCCGTTCTCATGTTCTGTGTGTGTGTGTGTGTGTGTGTGTGTGTGTGTGTGTGTGTGTGTGTGTGTGTGTGTGTGTGTGTGTGTGTGTGTGTGTGTGTGTGTGTGTGTGTGTGTGTGTGTGTGTGTGTGTGTGTGTGTGTGTGTGCGTAAATTGTGTGTGTGTGAATGTGTGTGTGTGTTTTCTTGTTGACATCCGTAGCCAGTAATGGCTAACTCCTTACTGCTGCTGTCGTGTCTGGCAGCATGCGCTGCTCTAAGTTCCTCCGCTACACCTGATTGGAAAATTCTCGGTAAGTAGCAAGCCAGCGGCTAGAGACCCCCCCCCCCATGACTATAAATTAAGGCTGAGTCGGGTAGCTATTGGTTGGAGCGTAATCCGTGCAGTATGTCATTTCTGACGGCATGGTAAGCCACAAGTACGGTGAAAAGTTGCGTAACCAGTTGCGGTGGTGCAGGTCACTGAGTTTGTGCTGATTTCGAGTTTTTTTTTATACGGACAGCCAGGTGATTTTACGTTACAGCGAATGTACGGAGCGTACACAGTCACACCAAAAACAACGCTGAAATCCTACAACAGGACGTCTAAAATCATGCAAACTTGCCTGATTTCCGGGCTGTGAAACACGACAATTTTAGCTGTACGCAAGTCGCGGCTTGGCTGCCTCATCAGGGTGATGTAGTGCACGGACTGCGCTGTTTCAGATCTGATATGCACAGTTGCACACTCTGGTTTTTGTACAGTGAAACCTGGTGTAAGCAACCTCTGGGTTTAGCGACCACCTGCTCTTAACGACCGTTTTTTCCGTGCACGGACAGTTCTACACAGACACTGTGGGACCTGGTTCTAAAGACTATCAGGTTTTACTGTATTCTTGTTTGAAATGGATGGGTTGGTACACAAACCCAATCCGGCTCACATAATTATAAATCTACCAAGCTGCGCACTGGTCATTTGCCATTCCTTTGGTTATGGACTCTTGATTTCTGGTATTTGGAGTTTGGAATGTTTCGACAGAAACTGGGTTTGAGAGTCGTGTTGCAAAATTCGCCATGAGTATTATATGCGCAAGTTGTCGCATGTGGTTCTTGTCTTGTAGAGTCCGGTCTAGTTTTGTCCTTTCACAAAGTACTCTCTTTCTTAACTCTGCAGGCTCAATGTGTGTGTGTGTGTGTGTGTGTGTGTGTGTGTGTGTGTGTGTGTGTGTGTGGGTGTATGTGTGTGGGTGGGTGTATGTGTGTGCGTGTGTGTATGTGTGTGTGTGTATGTGTGTGTGTGGGTGGGTGTATGACTGTATGTGTGTGTGTGTGTGTGTGTATGTATTTATATATGTGTGTATGTATGTACCGTATTTTTCCGGTTGTAAGTCGACCTTTTACGACTAAAAATAGAAGGAGAAAGGGTGGGGGTCGACTTATAACCGGGAACTATCAGAATCTTACACAAAATGATCTGCCCTGCATGCATGAGTGCACCATGTGTACACATGTTTGCCAGTTTATTGGCCTTTTTCAAGGATTGGGACGTTATACCCTCCAATAAGGAATGTTTACATGATTTGTTGATGTGTTAGTAGCAGGGAGTGATTGGTAGTGCTTCGTTGGGTGAAAGCTTTAAAACGCAGAAATGAGACCTCGGATACGGGGGTCGACCTATAACCGGGGTCGACTTACAACCGGTAAAATACGGTATATATGTGTGTTTGTGCATGTGTGTTTGTCCATGTGTGTGTGTGCGTGTGTATGTCTGCGTATGTGTGTGTATATGTGTGTGTATGTGTGTGTGTGTGTGCATGTGTGTGTATGTCTCGGTGTGTGTGTGTGTGTGTGTATGTCTGTGTGTGCACGTGTGCACATCACTCCCCATTGTGCAGACCACGACGTTTGCAAGGCCAACGATGTCCAGTGTTACGAGGGGCAGAATTGCGTTCTCCGTGGTACCATCCACTCTTGCGTGTATCGTCATGACTATTGCTCTGCTGGACTGCACAATTGTCATTCGTCTCATGGGCGCTGCACGAACATAGTGGATTCGTTTTCTTGTACCTGTGCAAAGGGTTACGTTGGTGACGGAGTAGCATGTACCGGTTAGTCAACCCTTCTTTGGTGCCTTATACGTGCGTTGTGTGTGTGTGCGTGTGTGTGTATGTGTGTTTGTGCGTGTGTGTGTGTGTGTGTGTGTGTGTGTGTGTGTGTGTGTGTGCACCGCTGTGCGTGTGCATGTTTTCGTGTGTTGCATGACTATGTTGCATGCCCATGTTGCCTACATGTATGTATTTTGAGGTGACCTTTGAAGGTCTATATGCACGCGTTTTGCTGCTGCTCCAGGTGCATTATTTATTTATTTATATACAGCATCTCATAGCACAGTGAGAACACCGGCCAATACAAAGAGAGAGGGTGTTAGCCAACCACGGCAAGGCAGGGAGAAGGGGAGGAGAAGAAAAAGGAACCGGCATGGATAAGCAGTGATTGCAACCAAATCAGAAACACAAAATCAAAATCAAGGCGCGACAAGGCTCTTAAAAAGGCGGAGGGAAGAAAGGTCCTTAGCTTCTTGGGGAAGTGCCAGCCACGCAGAGTACGCAATAAAAAAGGGAGAGTGAAGTAGAAAGGAGGACTTAGGTTTCGGAAGGGAAAGGGAGTTTCTCGTGCTACGGGAAGAGAACCAGTTGAAACAGTGGAGGTGAGGTGGACACAGATTGAGTTTGAGAGAATGGATAAGGGTGACAAGATGTGAATTACGTCTCTTAGACAAAGGGGAAGTGTCAGCAAGGGCATAAAGGGTGGAAGATGGAAGCATGCGGGGTTTTCGGAGGAGGATTTTGAGGACTTTTTTGTGTTGAATCTCGAGCTTGGCAGCACGGGTTGTGGAAATTCCAGCCCAAGCAGTATCTGCATAATCAAAAATGGGGCGTAAGTAAGCTGAGTAAAAGAGGAGTTTACAAGAGATTGGGAGATGGTAACAGTGAGAAGAGAGAATTCCTAAAGATGAACTTGATCGTTTACATATGTAATCGATGTGGGGTTCCCATGAAAGATTAGTCAATGAAAATGCCAAGATGCTTATGGCTGGAGACTATGTCTATAGGCTGGGGGAAAGTGGGATGGAGGAGGGGCGGAACATCGGGCTGAGAAGGAAAGAGCATGATTTTAGTTTTAGACAGATTGGGCGATAACCGCCAAGACGACATCCAGGAAATAACTCTTTGAATCCCGTTAGCTAGGTTACTCATCAGGCCAGTGATGTTAGGAGATGCCCGTAGGAGCGTTGTGTCGTCTGCGAACAGTGATGTGCCCGGGGCAGCTGCGGGCAGATCATTGACGTATAAAATAAAAAGAAGGGGGCCGAGGATGGAACCCTGGGGAACTCCGGATAGTACTGTTGTGTCGGCCGAGGACGTCCCATGTACCGTGACGTACTGCGTTCGCCCAGTTAGGTAAGATGTCAGCCATAGCAGGGGATTGCCGTCTACAGTAAATGATCCACGAAGCTTGGCCAAAAGCCCCCGGTGGCAGACGGTATCGAAGGCCTTGGCAAGATCGAAAAAACAAATCCCGACTAGATCTCCAGCATCCCGATGTCGACACACTAATTGCACCAGGCGCGTCAGCTGGAGGGTGGAAGAATCGCCTCTGCGAATTATTATAACCACTGATCAGATACACTGATCAGATACTGTAAATATACAAAATTTTGGCGCTGCAAAATTTCGGCACTTCACGATTTTTGACATTTCGGCGGCGATTTATTTTCGGCGTGGGGTAGAGGGCATGGCATAGTGCGACAGATGCTGTGAAAAATTTCGGCGGCGTTTTAATTTAGGCGTTTTGGGTCGGTGCCGAATACAGCCGAAATTAAATAGCTGCCGAAAATTTGTATATTTACAGTATGTGATATATAGAAAGGTTTGGCAAACTGCCAAAGCAGTGCTCTATGTGCAAAGCGCTGACTCAGCCTGAGCTATTTCGCAAACGGAAAAGAGATTGAGGATCCTGGTGGGAAATGTCGTACCTCAAAGTTCCATGCCGAGCTTGTCATCAGATGGACATGATGCATTGCCATTGCTGACATCAAGAGTACGTGAAAGCTAGTGTGTGCAGCTTGGGGATTTTTCTACTATGGGTGTCTGTCACGGCGGAATTCCGTGGTTACATCACATTTGGCGCAGATCTGAGGCTGGAAGTGGCGTAGTGCGTACAACTGAGCTGCAGTTGTGCAGCAAGAGACCCGCTTGAATCCTGCTTGTACGCACCACATCACTAAAAATGATAATCACGGACTAAAAATGATAATCAAGGATTTCCGCCGTGACAGCAACCCATCCGAGCTGCACACTCTGGTTTTCATGTACTCTTGATGACATTTATCACTGCATATCTTCTTAGCATCTTGGTGCTTGCTCGTACAATAAAGGGGCTTCAAGTCCTTGTCATGTGAGTACATTTGTGAAGTTAATACTAGTGATTGATCATGGCATGTGAACATTGCAACCAACATGGCTGACATCATGTGATCCATACATTGAGTGGAGTTTGAACCAACATGGCTGACATCATGTGATCCATACATTGAGTGGAGTTTGAACCAACATGGCTGACATCATGTGATCCATACATTGAGTGGAGTTTGAACCAACATGGCTGACATCATGTGATCCATACATTGAGTGGAGTTTGAACCAACATGGCTGACATCATGTGATCCATACATTGAGTGGAGTTTGAACCAACTTGGCTGCCACATACAGTCTGTATCGGCTATAGAGTGACCGGATATAAGAATACATCGGCTACAGTGATATTGGTACGAAATATCAAAAGCAAAACGTATTTTATCCAGTAAAAATATCACTATAACCAATATTATCGGATGTAAGGATATATCGGATATTATGATGGCAACAAGGAATCAAAACATGCTAACACACTATTATTATTATCGGCTATAGTGATAACTTTAAAATACATGTAGCAATAATATCAAAGGCCCTATTTTTCAACTTTCTTCGCGTTGCTTATTTTATAGTGATACATGTACATAACAGAATTTGTCTATGGAAATGCGGGCAATGTCAACTATGCAGCATGCTCATTTGTCAAAACGGCATGCTGGAAGTATTTCCTTGCCTTTCATGTGTCGATCGAAAAAGAAATCGATCGTATCGCTTATAGTGATGCATCGGTTATAGTGATAAAATCACGGAAATCAAAAGGGTACGCTATAGCCGATACACACTGTACCATGTTTATGTTGCAGACATGCAACCGCTCTAATGTGTCTTTGGGACTCTTTGCACACGTGTTTTCTGTGCGCATTGTGCACACCCTGTTTTTATTTCTCTTTTCAGAAATCAGGTACTGCGGCAATCCGCGCTTTTGCCACCCGACGCTCTCGGACTGCGAAGTGCACGACGACTTCTTCTTCTGCGACTGCAAACGCGGATACAGCGGCAACGGCACCGCTTGCGTCAACGTGG
>NC_088649.1:4811367-4853867 GCF_964019385.1 Sycon ciliatum | reverse complement strand
ATATAAGCCCACCTCCGTTTATAAGCCTATGGGCTAATACACAGACACAAATGAAACTTGCGTGTCAAGTAGAATTTTTCACAATATGGACTCTTCCTACGGTGGTGCAACAGGTCAGTGCAGTTTACCAGTAGAGTATGGTATACCCACTATAGCCACGGACTTGTACTTTTTCGGGAACCGTCAAAATTCGAATATTGGCCCATGGGCTAAAAAACGAACATGTTTTACTGGATATTTTATCCCTAAACTGCATTATTTCACATATAAGCCCATATAAGCCCGTGGGCTTAGACCGTATTTTCCCCAATAAATGTACAGTACTTGTTTTTCAAAGGTGGTCAGACCTGTACTACTATAGGAGACTGTACTAGTATTGGAGACGTGTACTTTTATTGTTTCTGGGAAGATTGATTGCCTGGGTTGGGTGGCAAACAACTCGTGATAATGATGCAGTAATAACTGTAAATACACCCAACCATGGTAAGAATCAGTGTACAAAGACACACATATGATGAACGGGTAAGAAAAACGAAGTAAGGTGGACCCTGGTATCTGTACCCCACTAATGCCCATCATATCATTCCGGCATGTACTATTATTAGAGACGTGTCCTTTTATATTTTCGATCCACACCCAACATGTACTACAATTGGGGACGTACTAGTAATGGAGACGTGTACGTTTAATGGGGAAAATACGGTATGCGCGGAATTACGCTATATGTATTACAGTTAGATGGAACTTTGCTCTGAGCAAGGAAATTCTGTCGTTATTCACGAATTATCATTATATCCGCAGTCATTATTAGCGAAGTTGACTGTATTGCAACTCTGTGTGACGATGTGAGTATCTCGACACACACATACACATACACACACGAATCATGTTGTGGCTACATGCCTGGACTTGGCTGATAAGAAATGTGCCCTTGATTAGAAGTTTCTTTCCTAGCAATTTATATTTTGGGATTGGAATTATCAGGAATTCGCCTGCACAGAGAATACGAACCCATACTGAATCCGAATCTTCGTTGAACTGGTGTTTTTATTTGTGCGGTTTTTGTCTTGCAGACGTCAACGAGTGCTTCCAGACACCGTACGTGTGCCACGTGAATGCCACCTGCGACAACAACGACGGCTCCTACCAGTGTTTCTGTCGGCCAGGACTCACAGGCGACGGTGTCAATTCCTGCGCGGACGTCAACGAGTGTTCGGTCAGGTCCACGTGCCCGGACAAGGCCCATTGCGACAACACGTTCCAGTCGTTTCACTGCACGTGCGAGGCGGGCTATCAACGCGTCGGGGACGCCTGTGATAATATAAACGAGTGTGCTCGCGGCTCTGACACCTGCGACCCGGACCATGGCACCTGCACGGACACCGTGGGCTCATACCAGTGCTTCTGCAAAGCCGGCTTTGCCAAGCAGGCCGGCACGGACCTCTGCGAGGACGTAAACGAGTGCAAAGGCGGTGGCGGAAACGAGTGCAACCACCAACACGGCACCTGCCACAACACGTTCGGCAATTACACCTGTAGCTGCGTGACCGGGTATGAGAGTTGGGAACGCGGTTGCCGTGACGTCAATGAATGCTTCACGGAGCAGCATGGCTGCCACGGCGACCACGGGGTTTGCAACAACCGGGATGGCGGGTACGACTGTGAATGTGACGTCGGTTATGCCGGCGACGGGCACTTTTGTCACGACACGAACGAATGCCAGGACCCGAGCAAGAACAACTGCGACACGTCCAAGCAGCAGTGCTTCAACCTGCCGGGCAGTTTCGAGTGCCGTTGCCTGCCAGGGTATGCAGGCGCCGGCTGTGTGAACGTGGACGAGTGCAAAGCGAAAACGCACCTGTGCCACCCGGACCACGGCGTGTGCACCGATCACTCGCCGCACTACACGTGTGCGTGCTTGACCGGGTACAGGGGCAATGGACGCACCTGCATCGACCAGGACGAGTGCAAGCTGGACTTCGACTGCCACGCCAATGCCCGATGCCGCAACACGGATGGCTCGTACGAGTGCGAGTGCACACCGGGCTTCGTCGGCGACGGCCGTAACACGTGCGTGGACGTCAACGACTGCCCCGCGAACTGCAACAACCGCTCGTCGATCTGCGTGAACACGAGGGGCTCGTACCTGTGCCGGTGCCTATCGGGCATGCACAAGCAGGGCACGACATGCCTCGATAATGATGAGTGCCGTCTGGTCACGGACAGTTGTGATGCCCGGCATGGCGTGTGCGTGAACAACCTGCGCAGCTTCAGCTGTCACTGCGCGGACGGCTATCGGCTGGGCGACGACAAGAAGTCGTGCGGTGACGTGGACGAGTGCGCTGACGGCACGCACACGTGCCAGCCGAAGTACGCCATGTGCCTCAATGGCCAGGGCGATTACACGTGCTCGTGCAACTCCGGGTACAATGGCAACGGGACCCACTGCACGGACGCTGACGAATGCACGAGCGGCTCGCACATGTGTGATCGCACGCACGGCTCGTGCTTCAACACGGACGGCGCGTATGAGTGCGACTGCAACCCTGGTTACGTGAAGGAGGACGGCAACCGGTGTGTGGACTACGACGAGTGCGATGAGAAGGTGGACAAGTGCGCCGTGTACAACAGCTGGTGCCACAACCTGCCGGGTTCGTTCGAGTGCGTGTGCCGCGTGGGATTCACCGGCGACGGCCTGAGCTGTGTGGATCAGCAGGAGTGCCAGGACGCCAAGATCTGCCCGACGGGCGCGGGTCGCCAGTGTAAGAACACGAACGGCTCGTACGCCTGCTCCTGCGCCGAGGGATTTACCGGCGACGGGTACAAGCAATGTAACGACATTAACGAGTGTTTTACCGGGAAGCCATGCCACTCTGACGCAACCTGCACCGACATCGTCGGCTCGTACACGTGCGCGTGCATGGCCGGGTTTGAGGGTGACGGCGTGCAGTGCCTGGACAAGCACGAGTGCGCGAGCGGCACGCACAACTGCCACCGGACGCGTGGCGCCTGCAGGAACACGCGCGGCTCGTTCATCTGCTACTGCAAGAGCGGGTATGTGGGCAACGGGAAGACCCAGTGCACAGACGAAAACGAGTGCTTTCAGGAGACGCACAGGTGCGAGGCGGGCCTGGAGCAGTGCCGAAATACGAACGGCTCCTACGCGTGCGACTGCGAGGCAGGTTACAGCCGGCATGCCGGCAAGTGCGTGGACTTGAACGAGTGTGCATTGGGCACGGACATGTGTCACGCCACACGTGCCAACTGCAAGAATACGCCCGGCGGGCACACGTGCTCGTGCCTGAGCGGGTACGAGGGCGACGGCGTTCGCTGCAAGGACAGAAACGAGTGCATGGACGACTCGCACGACTGCCAGAAGGGCAGGGCGGCCGTCTGCCACAACACGAACGGCTCGTATTCGTGTCGCTGCGCCACCGGCTTCATCTTCAACGGCAGCGCGTGCGTCGACGTGAACGAATGCCAGGAGCCGCACCTCTCGCACACATGCCACCGACTGTACGCCACGTGCACGAACTCCGTCGGCAACTTTACGTGTGCCTGCAAGTCTGGATACAATGGCGATGGGCACAGCTGTACTGATATTGACGAGTGTAAGGACCATATGGACGACTGTCACGCCAAGGCGAGCGTGTGTCACAACGAACAGGGTGGTTTCAAGTGCACGTGTGCCTCCGGATACTCTGGGAACGGCACGACCTGCACCGACAATAACGAGTGCGAGTCGAAAACGCCCCTCTGCCATATCAACGCCACCTGTACGGACATTCCCGGAACCTACCACTGCAAATGTAAAGAAGGTTTCCGAGGAAGCGGACGATCGTGCGCAGACGTCAACGAATGCGAAGAGTCTCGTGACAATTGCAGTCGTGACGCGTCGTGTACGAACAACGTTGGAGCGTTTAGTTGCAAGTGTAACACAGGTCTGGTTGGCAATGGCGTCATGTGCAAGGTGCCTGGTGAGTATGTGTGTACGTGTGTGTTGTTGTTGTTGTTGTTTGTTTGAATTTTGAATTCTTTATTCTCACGATGGCACCATCGCCAATAAGAGATAAATTTATGAGAAGGTGAGATTGTGGGTTAAACAGTTGGAAAGTGATTTACTTCACTTTGAACTTTACAAGTATGGGAGAGGGTGAGCGCTGCAGGAGCAGATTGAGTTAATCAGCAGTAAGCAGATTTCTTGTTTGAAAGCAGGTCGGGAGGAGACGTCACGAATGCTAGCAGGGAGGGCATTGTAGTATTCTAGGGACTTGTACAGTGGGGAGTCTTTACAGCGATCGGTTCTGGAGGGGGGGAGGTGCCAAGTGCGTGCGTGTCGAAGGCTGTTCTGGGCCGTAACTTGAGCGGGGGTGTTGAGCAAGCGTATGTGTTGTTGTTGTTGTTGCTGTTGTTGTGTGTGTGTGTGTGTGTATGTGTGCATGTGTGTGTGTGTGTGTGTGTGTGTGTGTGTGTTTGTGTGTGTGTGTGTGTGCATGTGTGTGTGTGTGTGTGTGTGTGTGTGTGTGTGTGTGTGTGCATGTGTGTGCGTGCATGTGTGTGTGTGCATGTGTGTGTGTGTGTGTGTGTGTGTGTGTGTGTGTGTGCATGTGTGTGTGCATGTGTGTGTGTGTGTGTCTATGTGTGTGCATGTGTGAGTATGTGTGTACGTGTGTGTGTTGTTGTTGTTTCAAATCTCTTATTCTCACTATAGCCAGTGGCCAATAAGAGATAATAGTGTAAGAAAGGAGGGATATCTGGGATTTGAAGAGAGTACGAGAAGGGATTTCGCGAAGCTGGGTGGGCAAGCAATTAAAGTAATGAAGGGCCTTGTACAGGGGAGAATGGAGACAGCGATCAGTCCGCGGAGTTGGCAAGTGCCAAGTACGAGAGCGGCGTAAACTATACGAAGGTTGCACGCTGCAAGCAGTATGCAGCGAGAGATATGTGGTGGGGCATAATTGTGGCGCAGAGAATGTGCGAAGAGTATGTAACTTTAAAGCGTGAAAATAATGTTGGCCATTTGATGCGATGCAAAAGTTGGGAGTGTTCTAAGTGTGTGTTAAGGGGAAGGTGGAGACATATTCTGGCGGCTTTCCGCTGGAGTCGTTCTAGTCTGTCAAGGGAAGTGTGTGACAACGGTGTGAGAGCATTGCTCGCATATACGAATATAGGTATGTAAGTCTGATAGATGTGAGGTAAAGAATCACTGGTGAGTGTAGACCTTAGTCTAAAAAGAATATTGAAAGACTGGAGTTGTTGTTTGAATTCTTTATTCTCACGATGGCACCATCGCCAACAAGAGATACATTTATGAGAAGGTGAGATTGTGGGTTATGCAGTTGGAAAGTGATTTACATCACTTTGAATTTTACAAGTATGGGAGAGGGTGAGCGCTGCAGGAGCAGATTGAGTTAATCAGCAGTGAGCAAATTTCTTGTTTGAAAGCAGGTCGGGAGGAGACTTTTTGTTGTTGTTGTTGTTGTTGTTGTTGTTGTTGTTGTTGTTGTTGTTGTTGTTGTTGTTGTTGTTGTTGTTGTTGTGCGTGTGTGTGTGTGCACGTGTGTGTGTGTGCACGTGTGTGTGTGTGTGTGTCTGTCTGTGTATGTGCACGCGTGTGTGTGTGTGTATGTGTGCACGTGTGTGTGTGTGTGTGTGTGTGTGTGTGTGTGTGTGTGTGTGTGTGTGTGTGTGTCCCATCTGGTGCAGTGGTATGTGCAGCGATTTCCAATCGATAGGTTGCGGGTTCGATTCCCGACGATTATTGTCACACACGTCTTTCTTCTCTTTCTCAGACTCCTCCTGACTTTTCTTTCATTCTCCTGGGTGGTTACCTACAGCCAGTGCATGCCGGAGTATGTGGTGTGATGTGTGTGCGTGAAAAATATGAAAAAGACCAAAAAGTAGAGAATAGGAAGAGGACGCGTGCTGCACACTCTCAGCACTATGCCTTCTTTCAACAGCCTGTTTGTGTGTACTCCAGCAGCTGCAGCAGCGGCGCGGCCACCAGCAGTCTCTGATTTGCTCCTCTTGTCGTCCGGGCTTCGTTCCTTGACTCACTTTCCTGTTGCTGCTGCAGCTTGTTATTTTGTGAACGTAATGTATACGTGTTGTTGGTGCATGAGCGTGTTGCTGTTAGTGTTTAAACGAGCGTATCTGTAACAAACGAGCAATCAGTTCCACTATCGAGCGAGCTAACGAGATTCATTGATGTGGCAAATATGATTTTTAAATATTTTTTTCTAAGTTCGATTTTTTTCAGCCGGCACTTGGGGTTGCTGTTGCTTCACTTCGGACTGCTGTTTGGTGTCGAGATGTCTTTTCAGCGCCGTCGTTGAGCAGCCTTTGAAAGAATAGACTGTTTTCACAGATCGCAAGTACCGGTAGCCCTGGTCTTCGCTGCATCGCGGGAGAAAACATCCAAACGACTGAGCGTAACTTTCAGAGAGTTGACAGAAGCTTGTACCGCAAAAGGTCAGCAGATGCGGAACAAGATATCAGCAGATGCGGAACAAGACATCAGTGGAGTCCACTAAAGCTGCAACGACAACAGAAACAACTCAGTGTTGACATGTCGTGCAGGTATACAGTCACTGTCCCTGCGAGTGATTTTCACTTTGCGTGGGACTGGACTCTCGATCAGGGAGTCGTAAAATATTCTACGACTCCCCGGTCGACATGTACGTATATGTACTGCCATGTGTACAGAGTACGGTGTACGGTGTTCGTTAGTGCAAACGAGCTGGCCGCACAAACGAGCCGAGTTTCTGGCGAGCGAGCTAACGAGTACCCGGTGAGATCGTTTCAACACTAGTTGCTGTGGTGTGAAAAGCAGTCTTCGTCTTGAGTTCGTCATGTACTGTTGTGTTACCGTCGTCGTGTAGTGATGAGCAGTCTTCTAGATGTAGTTTCGCGTCCGTTGTATAAGCGTTGAGTTGGCACGGGGCGGTGGGCTGGAGTGCGAAACTCCAGTTACAACACTGCCGCTGTATTTGCCATGCATTGCAAGCCTGTTTGTGTAGGTGCACCAGCAGCAGCAGCACTATCACCAGCATACTGGTTTGTTCCTCTTCTCCAGGCTTTTGTCTCTTGACACACCTTCCTGGTGCTGCGGCTGCTGCTGTATTTGCCATGCTGTGCTCTCTGTGTGCATGCAGATGATGGTGATTGCGCGGCGGCCGGGAAAGCCTGCGGGGAGTACGAATACTGCAGCAGCCAAGGGGACGGCAACGGCGTGCACTGCGTGTGCCCAAGCAGCGGATACGAGCGCGACACGAGCGGCCAGTGCGTGAACATTAACGAGTGCAAGAGCGGCACGCACACCTGTGCCAACAACACCGTCTGCGCGGACACCGTTGGTAGCTTCAACTGCCCGTGCCTGGAGTACTACCGTCGTGCATCCAATGGCGAGAGCTGCGAGAACATCAACCAGTGCACGGATGGAACACACGGCTGCGTGGGATCACACGTGTGGTGCTACGACTTACCCGGATCGTACGAGTGCCGCTGTCCGTCCGGCTTTACCAGCAACGGCAGCACGTGCATTGACAACAACGAATGCGATCAGCAAACCGACCAATGCCATGACACGATGAGTTCGTGTACCAATACCGAGGGGAGCTACGTATGCGCATGTCTCGACGGATATCAGGGTGACGGCAAGAACTGCACGGGTGAGTTTGCTGCCTACTCCTACCTGTGCTGGCTACTCCTCTGCCCGTTCTCTCTCTCTCTCCCTCTCTCTGTTATCGCACACAGGACGGAACAGTCGTGTCTGCAGATGATGTAGCTACCTGTCTCTCTCTCTCTCTCTCTCTCTCTCTCTCTCTCTCTCTCTCCCTTTTCTTCAAAGCAAGCCAGGATGCTGTTGAGTTCTTGTGTCCAACGTTATCCAGTAATTTCTCCCTGTCTGTTTTTGTCAATGTTGGGGATCCGGTTATTTTTGTCCGTGAGTGTAGACATGGTTTTCCTTTTCAGTATACGAGCACAGTCGTCCCTTTTTAAGCCAGCACTTTATAAGCCAGCACCCTCTTTATAACCTATGCATGCACATTTTCAGCAGAGAATGAGATTTATTAGTCCAGTATCCCCTCCCACATCCAGCAGAATTTCCTTAGCACGAATGGTGCTGGATTATAAAGGGGAGACTGCATGATGGATTCTTTTTAGACTTAATTTCCACCTTGTGACTGCTTGTGTGTTGTGTCTTAAGATGTGGAAGAATGCTCGGGACTCAACGCGTGTCACGCCACCCTGAGCGTGTGCACAAACGTGGTGGGCAGCTACACTTGTGCCTGCAAACAGAACTACACCGGCGACGGCAAAACGTGCGAGGACGCCGATGAGTGCGAGCTCCAAATTCACGGGTGCGACGTGCAGCACGGCGCGTGCGCTAATCACGTGGGCTCATACTCGTGCTCGTGCAAGGAGGGCTACGCCGGCACGGGCATGGAGTGCACGGACGTGAACGAATGTGATTGGAAGTACGTGTGCCACCAGCGTGCCAGCTGCCACAACGAGCAGGGCTCGTACACGTGCTTGTGCCCAGCAGGATACGAGGGCAGCGGAGTCGAGTGCAATGACATTGACGAGTGCGAGCGAGGCACGGACAGTTGCCACGAGCAGTACGGTACATGCACAAACAGGAACGGTTCACACACGTGCGCGTGCAAGCCTGGGTTCACGGGCAACGGCCACAGCTGTGAAGACATTGATGAGTGCTCCAGTGGCACGCACAGCTGCCACCGCGGCGACGGCGGTGTCTGTACGGACACATCCGGCTCGTTCACGTGTGCGTGTGCCGAAGGTTACACCGGCAATGGCGTTCAGTGTTACGACGTGGATGAGTGTGACGAGGGATCTGACACATGTAGTGCGGTGGGAGGAGTCTGCACCAACCGGGTTGGATCGTACGCTTGCGCCTGCGCCTCTGGTTTCTCAGGCTCCACCGGTCGCGACTGCCAGGACGAGGATGAGTGCACACTCCGGACGCACCAATGCCACGTTGATGCGCTGTGCTCCAACAAGAATGGAACGTACTCGTGCGCTTGCAAGAGCGGATTCGACGGCTCGGACGGTGAAGACTGCACCGATGTAGACGAATGTAAAACGGGCACAGACCGTTGCGCCAAGGTGCTCAGCGTCTGCATGAACACGCACGGAAACCACACGTGCAAGTGCGAGAGCGGAGCCTCTGGCAACGGCCTGACCTGCAAGGACAAGGACGAGTGTGGCGACGAAGCGCACAGCTGCAGTCAGAACTGCCACAACAGGCAGGGTGAATATTCATGCTCCTGTAACATTGGCTTCTCACTGGACTCCGAGGTGCAAGGAAAGTGCAACGACAATGACGAATGCAGCCGCAATGACACCAACGACTGCCCACTTAACTCCACCTGCACAAACACGGCTGGCTCGTACCAGTGTCCATGCAACGCTGGCTACAAGGCATTAGGAAAGGTTTGCGATGACGTGGATGAATGCTCCGAGGGGCCTCACAACTGTCACGGCAAGTTTGGCAAGTGCACCAATAACGTGGGTTCCTACGTCTGCGCGTGTGTTGCGGGGACGCTCGGCGATGGTCGCGCGTGCACAGACGTGGACGAATGCTTCACGGGAACGCACAAGTGCGACGCTTCGGTCGGCATCTGCACGAACATCGACACATCCTACACGTGCGCGTGTCCGCACGGTTATGAGACCAGCGACAAGGCCAGGACCTGCAACAACACCGATGAGTGTGCGCGTCAGACGGACGCTTGTCAGCGTGATGGCAGTGCCACGTGCAAGGACACGGAGGGAGCGTACCGCTGCACCTGCAACTCTGGCTACGTGAGCAAGACGGGAACGCACGCCAACAGCACGACGTGCAAGGACATGGACGAGTGTGCCAATGGAACACATGCGTGCGATCTCGACGCGGGCATCTGCACAAACACGCCGGGTAGTCACACTTGCGCATGCCTGGTTGGTTACCGAGGCAACGGCGAGATCTGTACGGACATCAAGGAGTGTGACCTGGGAGATGACAACTGCCATCCGTCCCACAGCGTGTGCAACGACGTGCCCGGATCGTTCACGTGCTCGTGCGTTGAGGGCTACAACGGGACTGGAGTATATTGCGATGATGTGGACGAGTGCAGAGGCGGAAGCCACACTTGTAGCACGGTGGGTGGGGTGTGTACCAACCAGGCAGGATCGTACGTGTGTTCCTGCGCCTCCGGTTTCTCCGGCTCCACCGGTCGCGATTGCAAGGACGACAACGAGTGCACTCTGGAGTCGCACAACTGCCACGTCGACGCTCTGTGTTCAAACTCGGTCGGAACATACGCTTGCGCTTGCAGGGCAGGATTCAACGAGTCTGCCAATGGGAGAGAGTGCACCGACATTGACGAGTGTAGCGAGAGAAATGATCGCTGCGCCGCGACGCTCAGCGTCTGCAAGAACACACACGGAAACCACACGTGCAAGTGCGAGAGCGGCGCGACCGGCGACGGCCTGATCTGCGTGGACAACGACGAATGCATCGACGGAACGCACAGCTGCGACCACACGTGCCACAACAAGCAGGGCACCTACGAGTGTTCCTGTAACAGCGGCTACACCCTGGACCAGAAGCTTCGCGGACGGTGTAACGACAACAACGAATGCAGCAGTGGCAATCTGAACAATTGTCACGAGCTGGCAACATGTGAAAACACGCCGGGTACCTACAAGTGTACGTGCAAGGAGGGCTGGGCCGGAACTGGACGGGTGTGCAACGACGTCCACGAGTGCAACGAGACCAACCACGAGTGCCACGCCACGTTCGGCACCTGTACGAACACTCGTGGCTCGTACAACTGCGCGTGTGTTGCCGGCATGCGTGGCGACGGTCGTCTGTGCACGGACGTCGACGAGTGTAGAGGCGGAACACACGACTGCAATGGCTCGCACAGCGTCTGCACCAACATTGACACGTCGTTCACTTGCTCGTGTGTTCACGGGTACACTATTGACGACAAGGGAAAAACTTGCCGCGACGTCGACGAGTGTGCTCTGGGAACCCACTGCCAACCAAAGGAGAGCACCACCTGCCACAACGAAGCGGGCACGTTCCGCTGCACCTGTAACGCTGGATTTTTCGCTGTCTCGGGTACGCAGAGCAACAGCACATTGTGCAGGGATGTTGACGAATGCGCCGCCGGGTCCAACGAATGTCACAAGCAGTTCGGAAAGTGTGAAGACAGCTACGGCTCGTACACGTGCTCGTGTGTTGATGGAACGACGGGCGATGGCCTCAACTGCACTGATAACAACGAGTGTGCCGACAAGACCCACAACTGTGACCTGTCACTAGGCATCTGCGCCAATACTGACAAGTCGTTCACGTGCTCGTGCCGTTACGGCTATGGCACGGAGTACGAGGGCAGCAATTGCACTGATCTCAACGAGTGCGCCCTGGAAACACACAACTGCCAGCTAGATGGAAGCGCCGCCTGTCACAACGAAGTGGGCAAGTTCCGCTGCGCATGCCAGACCGGATTCTTCGCGGCCTCGGGCACGATGAGCAACAGCACGACGTGCGGCGATATCGATGAATGTACAGACAAATCCGACACGTGTCACTCGTTGTTTGGAAAATGTGAGAACAACCATGGTTCGTACACGTGCTCCTGTGTCAACGGAACAGTTGGCGACGGTCGCAATTGCTCCGATATCAACGAGTGTTTGGACCAGACCCACGACTGTGATCTGGCAATGGGGTTCTGCACCAATACTGACACGTCGTACACCTGCTCATGTCCGAGCGGTTTTGCTGCCACCGGCAAGAACGAGACGTGCTTTGATCTCGACGAGTGCGCTCTAAAGACGGACCACTGCCAGAAGGACGGAAGTGCCACCTGTCACAACGAAGTCGGCACGTTTAGCTGCACCTGCTTCACTGGATTCGCTGCAGCCTCTGGCACGCGGAGCAACAGCACGGTGTGCACCAATGTTAACGAATGCGAACAGCAAACACACACCTGTCACCTGAAGGAGGGAACATGCGATGACAGCCACGGCTCGTACATCTGCTCGTGCATCGATGGACTCGCCGGCGATGGTCGCAATTGCTCTGATCTCGACGAATGCAATGACAAGACTCACGCCTGCGATAAGTTGGGAACCTGCACCAACACGCGCCCCGGGTACACGTGCTCGTGCCCGCACGGCTATGGTACCACGGACGAGGGCAGGAATTGCACCGATCTCAACGAGTGCCTCCTGGACACGAACAACTGCCAGAAGGACGGAAGCGCCGTCTGCGTCAACGGAGTGGGCAGGTTCCGGTGTGAATGTGAGGCCGGGTATTTCGCAGCTTCAGGAACGACCAGTAATAGCACTCAGTGTAAGGACGTGGACGAGTGCAAGAACGATGGTCACGACTGCGATGTGCAGTTCGGCGAGTGTCACAACACCATCGGATCGTACATCTGCTCGTGCATTCGCGGCACGACCGGCAACGGAAGCGCATGCTCGGACGTGAACGAGTGCACGGACGGGTCGCACGAGTGCGACCCGCTGGGCACGTGCGCAAACACGGAAACACCGTACACGTGCTCGTGCCCGTACGGCTACGACGCGCGCGACGAGGGCAGGAATTGCAAGGAGCTTGACGAGTGCATCCTGGGCAGGACGTGCAAGGAGCTTGACGAGTGCAAGCTGGGCACAAACAACTGCCAGCGCGACGGGAGTGCGCGTTGTGTAAACAAGCCGGGCACCTTTACCTGCGAGTGCAACACTGGGTACTTGCCCGCCAAGGGCGCTGCCACTAACAGCAGCAGCTGTGGAGACACGAACGAGTGTCAAACGAAGGTGCATAATTGCCACGAGCTCGCTATCTGCAGGAATGCAGTCGGCTCCTTTGTTTGCAAGTGCAAGTTGGGCGCCGCTGGCAATGGAACACAGTGCGACGACATAGACGAATGCTCGGGTAGCAACGAGTGCCACAAAGATGCGGGTGTCTGCAGCAACAATGATCTCAGCTACTCGTGCGAATGCGCCACTGGCTTTTCGGGTGATGGGCGCGAGTGCATTGACAACGACGAGTGCGCGACGGCCACGCACAGGTGTCACGCAGACGCGGCGTGCACGAACAATGCAGGCAGTTACACTTGCAAGTGCAATAGCGGCTATGCTGGCGACGGGGAGCAGTGCAAGGACGTGAATGAGTGCCTGAATGGGACGCACAACTGTCACCAGCATGCCACGTGTACGGACACCGTGGGATCGTTCACCTGCCAATGCTGGGACGGGTTTGCCGGAGTGGGAACCAGCTGCAACGACATTCACGAGTGCGACGACGGAGTGCACACGTGTGATCGCATATTCGGCGTCTGCCACAACACGCACGGCTCGCACAACTGCACGTGCAATCGAGGGTCCGAGGGCAACGGCACACAGTGCGAGGACATTGACGAGTGTCTGCGCGGAACAGACAACTGTCATGAGCAGGCCGTGTGCACAAACAAGCCGCTCACCTTCGCCTGCAAGTGCAATGTGGGTTTCGGTGGCGACGGAGTCCTCTGCGAAGACCTCGACGAGTGCAGCAAGGCAAGCATGAATGAATGTCACAAGCATGCCAAGTGCAGCGACACGACTGGTAGTTACAAGTGTGCGTGCAAGCCGGGCTTCCACGGCACGGGACGCATATGCTACGACGTGAACGAGTGCAACGGCAACAACACCTGCCACGCCAACCTGTCGTCGTGCGCCAACAGCGTGGGCGCCTACAGCTGTGCGTGCCACCAGGGTTACCACGGCAACGGACGGCAGTGCCAGGACGTGAACGAGTGCGCCAGCGCCGCCAGCAACGAGTGCAATACGCACGCCGACTGCACCAACTCCGTCGGCGCCTACTCGTGCAAGTGCTGGGCCGGATACGAGGGCGACGGCGAGAAGTGCGACGACGTAAACGAGTGCATGGCGGGGACGCACACGTGCCACGCGGTGGCCACGTGCTCCGACCTGGACGGTTCGTTCGAGTGCAAGTGTAACGATGGCTTCGCCGGCGACGGCCACACGTGCTCCGACGTGGACGAGTGCTCGGAGGGCACGCACAACTGCCAGAAGGACGCCACCTGCAAGGACAACGATGGTTCGTACTCGTGCCCATGCGACGCTGGTTATCGCGCCAGCGGCACGCAATGCACCGACATCAACGAGTGCATCAGCGAGACGCACAACTGTCACGTGAATGCCTCCTGCTCCAACAACGACGGCAGTTTCTCGTGCAAGTGCCTGGCCGGGTTCGAGGGCAGCGGCCAGCAGTGCTCCGACGTGGAAGAGTGCACGCTCAGCCAGCACGACTGCGACGGCAATGCCACGTGTCACAATCACGTCGGCACGTTCTCCTGCTCGTGCGGCTCTGGCTTCGTCGGCAGCGGGCGCGTGTGCAGCAATGTGAACGAATGCAATGGAAAGCACAATTGTCACGTGAACGCGACATGCGGGGACACGATTGGATCGTATTCCTGCTTGTGCAAGCCTGGATTTGAGGCTAACGCCAGCACCAGTGAGTGTGTCAACGTGAACGAATGCAACGGCGAGAACACCTGCCACGCAAAGGCCGAGTGCGTGGACACGGTGGGTGCGTACGAGTGCCGCTGCAACGAGGGGTATCGCGGGGACGGCCGGACTTGCGAGAACGTGAACGAGTGCAGCCGCGGACACGACTGCTACCCGCTGCTGGCCGAGTGCACCGACACCGAGGGTTCGTTTGAGTGCGCGTGCCGCAGTGGTTACGCCGGCACGGGCAAGGCCTGCGCAGACAAGAACGAGTGCTCGAGCGTCGAGCTCAACTCCTGCCATGCCAATGCCACGTGCACAAACACAAACGGATCGTACACGTGCGCGTGCCTGGAAGGCTACGCCGGCACTGGCGAGGACTGCTTCAAGATCCCGACCTGCACCGGCGAGCACACTTGCCACCAGGAGGCCTACTGCCTGGCGGAGGGCACCGCCTACACCTGCTCGTGCAAGGAGGGTTACGCGGGCTCCGGCGAGGTGTGCGAGAACGTAGACGAGTGTCGCAACGGCGGGAAGCATGCGTGCCACGTCAACGCCAAGTGCACGGACACCGTCGGGTCGTTCAAGTGCGAGTGCAACGCCGGTTACCGCGGTACTGGCCTACACTGCGCCAACGTCGACGAGTGCAACGAGGTCAACAGCTGTCACGAGTTCTCCAAGTGCACGGACAGCATTGGCTCCTATTTCTGCGCGTGTACCACCGGGTACACGGGAAGCGGCGAAGACTGCGGCAACGTGAACGAATGCAGCAACGGCGAACACAACTGCCACGAGAACGCCAAATGTAGTGACACGGAAGGTTCGTTCTCCTGCGCTTGCCTGCCCGGGTATGAGGACGACGGGCACGGAAGATGCGACGATGTGAACGAGTGCGATGGCGCCAATAGCTGCCACGAGTTTGCCACTTGCACGGACACAGTGGGCTCGTACAAGTGCCGCTGCAACAAGGGCTTCGCCGGCTCGGGCGAGACGTGCGAAAACATGAACGAATGCAGCGCTGGAACTCACGACTGCCACTCCACGCTGGCCATTTGCTCGGACACGAAGGGCTCGTTCGCGTGCACCTGCAAGGCCGGGTACACCGGCTCGGGGCTCGCGTGCGAGAATCTGGATGAGTGCAGGGGCATCAATGACTGCCATCGGAACGCCAACTGCAACGACACAGTGGGTTCGTACATGTGCAAGTGCAGGGACGGCTTCAGCAGTGTAGGCGCTACCATCTGCACCGACGTGAACGAGTGCAATGACGAGGGGAAGACGAACTGCCACCGGGACGCCTACTGCATGAACACGGAGGGCTCGTACCAGTGCGTGTGCAACGCCGGATACGAGGGCAGCGACGACAAGTGCGAGGACGTCGACGAGTGCAAGGGCGTCAACGAGTGCCACAAGCACGCCGTCTGCAGGGACTACACGGGATCGTACGACTGCTCCTGCGCTGAAGGGTACCGTGGAAACGGTCGACAGTGTGCCAACGTGAACGAGTGCAACGGTTCCCCTGGCTGCGACCTTAACGCCGACTGCCGCGACACGAACGGCTCGTACATTTGCAAGTGCAGGGACGGATACCACGGCGACGGAGAGACGTGCAAGAATTCAAACGAGTGTGCTGGCGTGACGCCGTGTCACGTGCACGCCACCTGCACGGACAACCACGGCTCCTACTCCTGCTCATGCCACGCTGGGTACAAGGGCAACGGGCGCGTCTGTGTGTCGTCCAACAACTGCCCGGACGAGAACCCGTGCGACGAGAACGCCGTCTGCGACGAACAGGAGGACAGAACTCCGCTGTGTACGTGTCTCCCTGGTTACGTCGGTGACGGTTTGACCTGTGAGGATATAGACGAATGTCTCGCCGACACGCACACCTGCTCCAAGCAGGCCATCTGCCGCAACAACAACGCCTCGTACTCGTGTCAGTGCCTGTCTGGTTACAAAGCTAATGGCACACAGTGCGTTAACATCGACGAGTGCAGCGGCGCCAACGACTGCGACGAGCACGCTACGTGCGCCGACGCGCCCGGTACCTACACGTGCTCGTGCGTAACTGGGTACGAGGGCTCCGGCAAGACGTGCACAAATGCTAACGAATGCAATGGCCCCAACTCGTGCCACGCGTCTGCGAAGTGCATTGACAACGAGGGCTCCTACAGTTGCAAATGCAAGGATGGATATGTCGGCGGGGGTGAGGACTGCCAAAACGTGAACGAGTGCCTGGGCGCTACGTCCTGTCACAAGTTTGCAAACTGCACGGATACAGCCGGGTCGTACAAGTGCTCCTGTCTCGCTGGATTCACCGGTGCCACTGGCACAGAGTGCGCAACCATCAACGAATGTAATACGCCGAACGGCTGTCACGCGGACGCCTACTGCCACGACAGCCTGGGTTCATACACATGCGAGTGCAAGCCTGGCTTCAAGGGCTCGGGCACCAAGTGCGCTGACATCAACGAATGCGCCGGCGACAACGACTGCGACGAGAACGCCGTGTGCACGGACACCGTTGGTTCCTACTCGTGTTGGTGCAAGGCCGGGTACGTGCGCAGCGGAGACGAGTGCAAAAACGAGAACGAGTGCAACAATGCGAAGAGCTGCCCTGCTCAGGCCACCTGCCAAGACACGCCCGGATCGTTTGTATGCTCATGCCATGCCGGCTACGAGCTGGTCGATGGACTGTGCGGTGATGTGAACGAGTGTCGTGGCATCAACAGCTGCTACAAGCTCGCAAACTGCACAAATACGGAGGGCTCGTATGAGTGCACATGCGAGAGTGGTTACGTCGGAAACGGTGAGCAGTGCGACAATATCAACGAGTGCAGCGGACAGAAGTCCTGCAGCAAGCACGCCAAATGCACAGACAACATCGGCTCGTACGAGTGCACGTGCACAGACGGATTTGCCGGCAACGGACGCGAGTGCAGCAACATTGACGAGTGTGCACTGGATAAGGACATGTGCCACGACGACGCAACGTGTACGGACTCGTTCGGTTCGTACACGTGCAAGTGCATGGCTGGGTTCGTGGGAAGCGGCGTTGGCGAGTGCTTCGCAGCCAACGGCTGTGCCGACATGATAAATCCGTGCGACGAGAAGGCAATCTGCTCAAGCGTGGGAGGCTTCCCGACCTGTTCTTGTCTCCCGGGCTACGACGGAAACGGATTGCTCTGCCTGAACAAGGACGAATGCGCTGGCGCCAACTACTGTCACAAGAACGCTCTGTGCGCGGACACGAACGGTTCGTTCACATGCTCGTGCGAGCCTGGCTTCGGCGGTGACGGGCAGCACTGCGAGAACGTAAACGAGTGCAGCAGCGAAAACGAGTGCCATCGGCACGCCACGTGCGCCGACAACGACGGCTCTTACGAGTGCACGTGCAAGCCTGGGTACGACGGAAGCGGTCGTGAGTGCTCCGACGTGAACGAGTGCAAGGGCAAGAACGAGTGCAGCGCGCACGCCACCTGCAGGGACACCGACGGCTCGTACTCGTGCAGCTGCAACGCTGGATACGAGGGCAGTGGGGCAAGGTGTGTGAACGTGAACGAGTGCCTCGGCACCACAAGCTGCCACGCGCTCGCCAAGTGTGTGGACACGGAGGGCTCGTACAAGTGCGAGTGCGACGAGGGATTCGCCGGCGAGGGCGGACGGTGCGTGGACGTGAACGAGTGCAACGACCCCGCCAGCTGCCACGCCAACGCCACCTGCGCTGACATTGTGGGCTCGTTCACGTGCTCGTGCAAGGCTGGCTTCCACGGGAACGGGACCCACTGCTCCAACGAGGACGAGTGCAAGGGCATCAACAGCTGCGACATACACGCCCAGTGTCGGGACGTCTTCGGAAGCTACACGTGCATGTGCAAGGACGGATACGCCGGAGACGGAGAGACCTGCAGGAGTATCAACGAGTGCAATGGGAAGCACGACTGCCACAGCAAGGCCACGTGCAAGAATACAGTAGATTCATATCAGTGCCAGTGCGCGGCCGGCTATGTCGGTAATGGACAGGATTGCAACGACGTCAACGAATGCGTAGGTGTGAACGAGTGCCACAAGAACGCCGTGTGCACGAACATCGTCGGCTCATACTCGTGCGCCTGCAAGTCGGGCTACTCTGGCTCCGGCAAGCTGTGCAAGGACAAAAACGAGTGCAACAAGAACCACTCGTGTCCGCAGCACTCGACCTGTGTGAACACCGATGGATCATACAGTTGTCCGTGTGTCACCGGGTACAATAATGTAGGTGGTCTGTGTGTGAACGTGAACGAATGCGACACCAAGTCCACGTGCCACGTGAACGCCACGTGCAGCAATACGCCAGGTTCATACACCTGCAAGTGCAAGACGGGCCATGCTGGCTCCGGCAAGCAGTGCGCGGTCAAAGACTCGTGCTCCGGCCCCCACAATTGCCATGCCAACGCCGTCTGCAAGCCGAAGGGTGAAGACTCGTACACCTGCTCCTGTTTGCCCGGCTATGTGGGTAACGGGAAGCAATGCTCAAACGATGATGAATGCCGCAGCAAGAACAAGTGCAGTGCGGACGCCAATTGCCACGACAACGATGGATCATACTTGTGCGAGTGCAGGGCTGGCTTCACCGGCGATGGAGAGCAGTGCGCTAACATCGACGAGTGCAAACGCGCCAATGGCTGCAGCGAGCTCGCAACGTGCACCGACACACGCGGCTCGTACTCATGTAAGTGCTCTGCCGGATACAAGGGCAATGGCCGAGAGTGCAGGAACACAAACGAGTGCAACGGAGTCAACAGCTGCAGTGCGGACGCCACCTGCACCAACATCGTCGGGTCGTACACGTGCGCGTGCAACGACGGCTTCCTGGGGAACGGCGAGGAGTGCGCTAATGTTAACGAATGCCTGGGCGCCAACAGCTGTGACGGACACTCGACCTGCGTCGATAACTCCGGTTCTTACGAGTGCGTGTGCCACCCGGGTTACACCAAGAGCGGCGACCAGTGCGTCAACTTCAACGAGTGCAGCGGAGACGAGCATGGGTGCCACGTGCACGCTAGCTGCACGGACACGCAGGGCTCGTACCGATGTGCCTGTGATTCTGGATTCTCCGGCGACGGCGAGAGCTGCGAAAACGTCAACGAATGCCTGGGACCCAACGCCTGCCACGTACAAGCCATCTGTTTCGACAAGAATGGCACGTACGCCTGCGAATGTCACACAGGCTACGTCGGCACGGACGGTCGCAAGTGCACAAACGCCAACGAGTGCAACGACAAGGACTCGTGTCCCGAGAACTCCACGTGTGCCGACACCGAGGGCTCGTTTACGTGCTCGTGCAAACCTGGCTTCGTTGCCGAGGGCAAGCGCTGTGTCAATGTCGATGAATGTAGTGGAATCAACGCTTGCCACAAGAACGCCCGCTGCACGGATAACATCGGATCGTACTCGTGTAGCTGTGTGACCGGATACAAGGGTGACGGCGAGACGTGCAGCGACGTTAACGAGTGCAACCGCGACCACAAGTGCCACGCCATGGCCGAGTGCACCAACAACGAAGGCTCGTACTCGTGTGCTTGCAGGTCGGGCTTCACCGGCTCCGGCAGCCAGTGCCAAAACATCAACGAGTGTCACGAGGTCGCGAACGTGTGCGCTGAGCACGCCAAGTGCACGGACAACATCGGCTCTTACAAGTGCGAGTGTCAGCCGGGCTACGCTCACGTGGGCAAGGCATGCGTGCTATTGAACCAGTGCATAATGCTGCACACGTGCGACATCAACGCCGTCTGCACGCAGAGCGGCACCACGTACACCTGCACCTGCATCAACGGCTTCCGCGGCAACGGCGAGTCGTGCGAGAACGTGGACGAGTGCGCTAACGCCAGCAGCTGCAACGCTCAGGCCACGTGCTCGGACACGGTGGGTTCTTACAAGTGCACCTGCTCCGCTGGTTACGCGGGAGATGGACAGACGTGCTCGGACGTCGACGAGTGCGAGGGCATCAATAGCTGCGACGCCAACGCCAGGTGCGTGAACAACGACGCATCGTACTCGTGCGAATGCAACGAGGGCTACGAGGGCAGCGGGCGGCAATGTGCAGACGTGAACGAGTGCAATGCCAAGAACAAGTGCCACGCGCACGCCACCTGCAAGGACACGGTGGGGTCATACTTGTGCTCGTGTGACGCCGGGTACGAGGGCGATGGCTACCGATGCAAGAACGAGGATGAGTGCAGCAGCGTGAACGCCTGCCACGAACTGGCCAACTGCACAGACACCAATGGTTCGTACAGGTGTGCGTGCGGCGTGGGACAAACCGGAAACGGAGTCCAGTGTACGAACATCAATGAGTGCAACGGGCCAAACGAGTGCCAAAAACTCGCGAGCTGCCACGACACGAGGGGATCGTACGAGTGCACGTGCAGGGCCGGCTACTCGGGCACCGGTGGCAAATCGTGCAAGAACGTAAACGAGTGCAGCGGCGTCAACAGCTGCCACAAGCACGCCACGTGCAACGACTCCGAGGGCTCTTACACGTGCCAGTGCATGTCAGGGTATTTCGGCGACGGAGAGGTCTGTACTGATATCAACGAATGCAACGGCCAGCACAGCTGCAATAGCAGCGCGGCGTGCAGCGACAACGAGGGTTCCTATACCTGCAAGTGCCTGGCCGGTTACCGCGGCGACGGTTTGAATTGCGAGAACGTGGACGAGTGCCTGGGAACGAACGGCTGCCACGAGCATGCGGTATGCACAGACAGTGTCGGCTCCTATACGTGCAAGTGTCCGGCTGGTTACCAAGGTGACGGGCACCTGTGTGTGGACGTGAACGAGTGCAACGGAAAACACGGTTGTGACTCTCATGCCGCTTGCGAGAATACCGTCGGATCCTTTGTGTGCAAGTGCGCGGATGGCTTCAAGGGCAGTGGAAAGGAGTGCTCTGATGTCAATGAATGCGAAGGCGATAACAGCTGCCATTTGAGCGCTACCTGCACCAACAATGCCGGTTCGTATTCGTGTGCCTGCAAGAGCGGCTATGCTGGCTCCGGTGAGCAATGTGAACTTGTCAATCAGTGCGCCGCGGCCAACACATGCCCCGATAACGCAATATGCGTAAGTGATGGTGCACAACACTCCTGCAACTGCATTGAAGGGTTCGCTAAGGAAGACGATAAGTGCGTGGATATTGACGAATGCGAACTGGCGCAGAGTAGCTGCAGCAATAACGCCACCTGCAAAGACACGGACGGATCATTTGAGTGCACGTGCAACGCTGGTTACTCCGGGAATGGCGAGCAGTGCGCTAACATCGATGAATGTAACAACGCCAACCGCTGCCACGCGTTTGCCAAGTGTATTGACGAGCCGGGTACGTACAAGTGCGAATGCCTTCCCGGCTTTGAGGGTTCCGGTGAACAGTGCCAGGACAAGGACGAGTGCGCCGAGGGTGGATCGCATAGCTGCCACACGCACGCCACATGCAGCAGCAATGTCGGTTGGTACGCGTGCAAGTGCAATAGTGGCTACCACGGCGATGGTGAGACCTGCACGAACACCAATGAGTGCATGGGCATGAACAGCTGCGGAAAGCTGGCCAGCTGCGTCGACACCAACGGCTCCTATACGTGCGAGTGTCTCGACGGTTACCAAGGCGACCAGTGCGACAACGTGGACGAGTGCAGCAGCGCTGAGAAGAACACCTGTCACAAACAGGCTAATTGCACGGATACGGTTGGCTCGTTCACGTGCAAATGTAACATCGGTTACCGAGGCGACGGCCGCAAGTGCGCCGACGAGGACGAGTGCAGCACGGTGAATAATTGCCATGCCAACGCCGCCTGTGCCAACAACGACGGCTCCTTCACGTGCAAGTGCTCGAAGGGTTTCCAGGGCGACGGGAAGCAGTGCTCCGACGTGGACGAGTGTGCTACACCGGCAGAGAACACCTGTCACACGAACGCCACGTGCACGGACGTCGCCGGCTCGTACTTGTGTGCGTGCCACAGCGGATACGAGGGCAACGGGCGCGAGTGCGTCAACATCGACGAGTGCCACGGTGTGAACAACTGCCACGAGCACGCCACATGCACAGACAAGGCGGGTACATACGAGTGTGCCTGTAAGACCGGCTTCGCTGGCAACGGGCAGCAGTGCAAGAACGTGGACGAGTGTGACGGCGGCACGCACAGTTGCCACACGCTGGCCAGTTGCCACAACAACGTCGGTTCCTATTTCTGTGTGTGTCTCCCTGGTTACACGGGCACCGGCCAGAAGTGCGCCGACATTCACGAGTGCAACACCGGCGCGCACAGTTGCCACGCCGACTTCGGCGTCTGCGAGAACAAGAATGGCTCGCACGAGTGCCGTTGTAAGACCGGGTCCGAGGGCGACGGTGTCAACTGCACAGATGTGGACGAGTGCATGAGCGGAACGGACGCGTGCCACTCCGAGTTCGGCGTGTGCACAAACGAGCCGCTGACACACGCGTGTTCGTGCGCTTCGGGAACTCGCGGCGACGGAACCGACTGCACGGACGTGGACGAGTGTCGGGAGAACCTGCACGCGTGTCATGTGGGTCGTTCCACGTGTACAAACGTGCCCATGGACTACACGTGCGCGTGCAACATCGGCTACATCGGCGACGGACATACGTGTAACGACACAGATGAGTGTGCCTCCGCCGACAATAACACATGCCACAAAACTCTCGGCGAGTGTTCCAACACCGTGGGATCGTACAAGTGCTCCTGTGCTCTGGGGTACACCGGGGATGGCGAGTATTGCCTTGATTTCGACGAGTGCAAGGGCAAGGAGCCGGCGTGCCATGAGCGCGGCGTCTGCAACAACACCATTGGCAGTCACACATGCAAGTGCAAGGAGGGTTTCCGCGGCGACGGCAAGGAGTGCATCGACGTCGACGAGTGCTCGACGTCCGCCAACGACTGCGCCACCACCGCTGGCTGTGAAAACACGCCCGGTTCCTTCTTCTGCGTGTGTGCGCCTGGGTCCAAGGGAAGCGGCAAAACCGGCTGTGGTAAGCACTCAGATTTCAGGTGATCAATCGGGGAAGTGAACTGCCCGAAAAGTGAAAAAAATGCCAGATCCATCAGGGTTCGGGACCTCGCTTGCGATGAGCAACGCTCTAAACACTGAGCCATGGTCTTCTGTTTTCAGGCAGTTCACTTCCCCAATTGATCCTTTGAATTTGAAGTTCGCCCAATCCTCTCAAACTTTTAGGTGCTTGATATTTTTGGTATGAGGGCAAAGGCCAGGTTACTAGTACTTCATTGAAGTAGGTGAACAGAATATTTAGGTGCAGAGAAGCAGTTTCCTTTCGGATTATGTGTGTAAGGGGGCGTTCGTTTTTGATCTACAGGTTTGGGTAGAAATTACTTCTTTCGGTAGAGGTGTTCGTTTTTGAAAAAAAATTCTACTGAAAAGGGTAGATTCTACTTTCCTCTACCGGCTCTACCAGGAAAAAGTTGATAGAATCCGGTAGAAGTTGATAGAGCTACGGGATTTCCAGCAAGATCAAGGATTTGTACACAACTCCATCCAAAAAAAGGAACATTTCACGTACACATCGTGTAAACTACAAAATCCGGTAGAACAGCGTTCGTAAACTTGCCTATACCATCTACCTCTATCGGTAGAGTACTCCTCTACCAGGTAGCTAAGAATGAATGCAGCCTAAGTGTTTGTTCGGTTATTGAAATTTTACAAGTAGGTATGAAACAGCCACACCGAAAGTACCGAAAATAAAAGTGCACCGAACATTTGTGAAATTACAGTACTTCTTCTTCCTTATTGGCGCCATGCCATCGTGGTATGAAAGACTAATATTATAAATACAGTAGGTATCGGTTATAGCGTGGGTGTTTGAAAAACGACCTTCTGTTCTTCTGAAATGGAAATAGTCTTCTCCCCTGGCCCCCGCCAAACAACAGCACGCCGCTCAGTTAGTTTCAATACTAGTATTCACTTCTCAACAATAAATGGCGAGGGCGCAGGAGGAGAAAGACGAAAATGGACACGACAAAAAGACAACGGAAAAGACACCCGGGAGAAGACACGAAGAAAAGAACAAGCAGTAAGGCCACCCTTTGTTAATTCATTGTTTAACGTCCTTTTTTTCGCGAAAAGGTACGCGGGAGGGCGAAAAAAAAACAAAAGCCCATTCCAAAAACTGGAAACCCCAATCAAACATTTTGACCAGTAAAGCATGTGATACATACAATATTTCTGGGTCTAACGGCACTTGCAGGCATAGAACAACACTCTTTGATGGTACATTGGAGCACATGCCTGATGAATCCAACAAAACAGGTACATAGCATGGAGTTAGCATGTCATGAATTCATTACATCTGGATTTTTACTTGGACACACACCGTACGATATTTAAAAGCCAACAAAAAAAGAAAAAGAACACAAGACAAAGGCATGCCCGGGAGGCAAGATTATAAGTTTAAGGTCATGATCGGCACACTGTGAAACTACACAATCATGTATTTACAACTTCGCATATTATTGGTACTACTACTTTCTTGTTTTTTTTCCGGTCGGAGGCAAAAAGGTACGCGGGCGCGGACGTTAAACAACGAAAAAAGAAAGGGTGGCCTAATAAACCGACGACAAACGGGACGACCAATCAGGGACTAATACGTACAGAGCACATGACCAAGACCAAGACAACCAGACCACGGACGAATCACACATGACTCTCATTCCCAGACCAAACTAGCACTGCGCATGTACAGCATTCACTTGACAGTCACTCTCACACAGACGGAAGCAGATCCTCACACTCTGACAACGCATACTCTTGCATGCACCACATACCATACACGTCACACATCACACCATACTCGCACGTACACTTAGACCATATATGAGTTCATTCATTCTTGCTTTTTTTTTAACTACAGTCCATTCATCGGAAACTGGCCCGCTGGCTTTGAAAGTCGGATTTGGGCCGAATTGAGGATCAAAAACCCACTTTAAATCTCAAAAATCTGGGTTTGGGATCTGCTTCTCCATACATTTTGTCATGGCATACCTGTCCTAATTTTGTAAAACCTGGCTGAATTTCTATTTCCCTGTTCTTGGAATTTTCTGGCCTCAAATGTGGCAAGGAGTAATTGCACGGGTCACACAATGCGTGATGTACTGTTGTTTTCACGATATCTACAACTATATGACAGAGACACCAAAAAGTTAGGGTGCCAGTTTCCAATGAATGGACTGTATGTTCACGTAACCAGCTCGAAAAGAGTAAGGAAAGACAATGGTACGGAGGCGACAGTCCATTTCAAAACTATAGACGCGTACCTAAGCAAAAACCGTTATGCCAGCATCTATACCACATAAAATCTGTGATCACTTTGTGCATAAATTTTTCCAAATTGGGCGTCTGTTATCCAATCGTTTAGAAACTATAAATTATGAGAGTAATTGTGGAGCGGACCTGAGCAATATTCCGAAAACTATTCTCAAAAAGTTCCAGCCAAATCCCTACGCGAAATGGACTTTAGGACAAACTGACAACTAACTTGTAGGCAGTATATTCTTTTGCACGACCACGCTATAACCGATCAACACACTGTGTAAGTACATGTATGTCGCACCAGATGCGTAGGTTTGTGCTTACGAATGGTGTAACAGAAATAGAAGGACGAACAGCTGCAACTTTGTAACTCTGAGTTTCACGAATTGAATTGGATCATCAGTCAATACATGGTGAATGTTGCAACATGTTGCACAGAAGATATTTCAGGATGATAATGGTCAGCCCCTGTTTATCTGCTCTGCCTTTAATGGTCTTCTTTTTTCTGCACCCCTGCTACACATAGGCAGCAGTGATGCCAAGACTTGGAGCTGATAGCTGCTTGTTACGGGGGCACTGGAAGGCTGTCATTGGTCAGTGTACTTTTCAGAGAGTGCACTTGGTAGAAAAGCACACGAGTCCATAATCCCCCAGAGTGCTCAACTGGGCTGGGGTTGTGGGACGGCGTAATTCGTGATGTACGTCATTTTTGGGTCGGACTTGCGTCGACGCGGTCCACCACGGAAACACACACTTCCCCTACTCATGATGCTATGACGTGCAACACGGATTTCGCCATCCCAGATCTGATCAGTGAAGTTGCACTCTCTGGGGGATTATGGACACCTGCCATTAAAAATGCAGGTGCCAATCCATGACACTGTACTAAAACAATGAAAATGTCTCGTGTGTTCGGGCATGTATGTGTGTGTGTGTGTGTATGTGTGTGTGTGTGTGTGTGTGTGTGTGTGTGTGTGTGTGTGTGTGTGTGTGTGTGTGTATTGCAGACGTGGACGAGTGTGAGAACTCGCCGTGCAGCCAGTCTGGAACCTGCACCAACACACCTGGAGCATTCACCTGCGCTTGTGACACGGGATTCACAGGAAATGGATTTGCTTGCTCTGGTAAGTCCAGCATCAGCAGCAGGAAGAAGCTGGTGATTTTGTTGCCGCTGGGTGGTCAGCGATTCAGCATTGTCGTTTCTTTAAATCTTTCAAGATATTTCTTTAAAAGGTATGCAAGCTCCACTGCAGTCACTTCATGACATGAAAACCCTTCAAGGTGTTTTCTGAATCCCCTCCCCCTTCCGGCATTCATTTGCGCTTGTGACAAGGGAATCACAGGAAATGGATTCGCTTCCTCTGGTAAGGACAGCATCGGGAGGTTGAAGAGGCTGGTGATTTTGTTGCCGCTTGGTATGTTCAGCGGGTCAGCTTTCTCTCTTTTTGAATTCGTTCAATTACAGCACAGGAAATTCTACCTTCTCACCTGAGGAAACCTCCAGTTCCTGCTAAGAACTAATAAAATTTCGTGAGAGCGGGAAATAGTAAAGAAGATTCATGATATTATGAGAATTCCGAGTTCATTCGAATATATAATTATGTCGTCGGGGTTTTTATGCCCGAACGATCTGCTCTTCCGCTATTTCTCACTCATGCACGCGTACAGAGGACCAAATGTTTCTGCTAGTACCATGATTCAAATGTGTGCGTGTGTGGTTGTGTTTGCATGCATACTTGCATGCTTGCGTGTGTGTTTGTATATGTGTGTGTGTGTGTGTGTATATATGTGTGTGTGTGTGTCTGTATGCACTGCTGCTGCAGACATCAACGAGTGCGCCGACCCGACGCTATGCGACCCGCTGAACGGCGAGTGCACAAACGTGGCCGGTTCGTTCCTCTGCCGCTGCAAGTCCGGTTACAATGGCAACACTACTAGCTGTCTGGACATTGACGAATGCTCGGCCAGCGTGCCGTGTCACGCCACCCTGGCCACGTGCGAGAACACGGACGGCGCGTTCGAGTGCTCCTGCCACGAGGGCTATCACGGCAGCGGCGTGAAGTGCGACGACGTGGACGAGTGCAGCACCGGGGTGAACGAGTGCGACGCCTCGCGAGGGGAGTGCGCGAACACGGCCGGCTCCTACGAGTGCAAGTGCCGGGCGGGGTACTCGGGCGACGGCGTCACCTGCGTGGAGATTGACGAGTGCGCCGACGGGACGCACGCCTGCAGCGAGTTTGCGCAGTGCACCAACCTGCCGGGAACGTTCAGCTGCAAGTGCAAGGAGGGCTTTACGGGCAACGGACGTCTGTGCACCGACATCAACGAGTGCTGGGAGAAACTGCATGACTGCCACGCGCTTGCGCAGTGCGTCAACCGCAAGCCCAACTACCTGTGCCTGTGTCCAAGCAGCTATGCCGGTGATGGTCGCAGCTGTATTGAGCCAGGTGAGTGTGTGCTTGCTTTCGTGGCTTCTGCCGATGCTGCTGTTGCTATTGCTGATGTTGCTCCTGTTGTTGCTGCTGCTGTTGTTGCTTTTGCTGTTGTTGCTGATGATGATGCTGCTGCTGCTGCTTTTGCAGTTGATGCTGAAGATGTTGCTGCTGTTGCTGCTGCAGATGTTGATGCTGCTGCTGCTTTTGCAGTTGCTGCTGCTGCTGCTGTTGCTGCTGCTGTTGCTGCTGCAGATGTTGCTGCTGTTGCTGCTGCAGATGTTGCTGCTGTTGCTGCTGCAGATGTTGATGCTGCTGCTGCTTTTGCAGTTGCTGCTGCTGTTGTTGCTGCTGCTGCTGTTGCTGCTACAGATGTTGATGCTGTTGCTGCTGAAGATGTTGCTGCTGTTGCTGCTGCAGATGTTGATGCTGCTGCTGCTTTCGCAGTTGCTGCTGCTGCTGTTGCTGCTTCAGATGTTGATGCTGTTGCTGCTTCAGATGTTGATGCTGTTGCTGCTGCAGATGTTGATGCTGCTGCTTTTGCAGTTGCTGCTGCTGCTGCTGTTGCTGCTGCAGATGTTGATGCTGTTGCTGCTGAAGATGTTGCTGCTGTTGATGCTGCAGATGTTGATGCTGCTGCTGCTGTTGCTGCTGCAGATGTTGATGCTGTTGCTGCTGAAGATGTTGCTGCTGTTGCTGCTGCAGACGTTGATGCTGCTGCTGCTTTTGCAGTTGCTGCTGGTTCTGATGCTGCTGCTGCTGCTATTAGTGTTGCCTATTTTGCTGTTGTTGCTGCTGCTCCCGCTGTGTTCTTGGATGACAATGTGAATATGTAGGTACAGATGTCCCTCTGTAATCCAGCACTTTACAAACCAGCATAATTTTCAGTTACAGTCAACTTCGTTTATAACGACACTCGGCGGGGCATCAGAAAAGTGTCCTTATTCGCGAAGTGCCGTAATACCCGAAGTCTCATTATATGTATTACAGTTGGATGGGACTTTGCTCTGGGCATGGAAATTCTGTCGTTATTCGCAAATTGTCGTTATATCCGCAGTCGTTATAAGCGAAGTAGACTGTACCAAAATGTTCTCCTATGCACATTGCAGCAGAAATCAGATTTGTTGACACAGCACCCTCCCTAATCCAGCACAACTTCCGTAGCACAAATGCTGTGCAGGATTATAGAGGGACCACTGTAATGGAAACAGACTAGCTGTGCATGGGACCTGTTGTCTGCTTGTTGACTGTGCTTGTGCACTACAGACTAGCTGTGCATGGGACCTGTTGTCTGCTTGTTGACTGTGCTTGTGCACTACAGACTAGCTGTGCATGGGACCTGTTGTCTGCTTGTTGACTGGGCTTGTGCACTACAGACTAGCTGTGCATGGGACCTGTTGTCTGCTTGTTGACTGGGCTTGTGCACTACAGACTAGCTGTGCATGGGACCTGTTGTCTGCTTGTTGACTGGGCTTGTGCACTACAGACTAGCTGTGCATGGGACCTGTTGTCTGCTTGTTGACTGGGCTTGTGCACTACAGACTAGCTGTGCATGGGACCTGTTGTCTGCTTGTTGACTGTGCTTGTGCACTACAGACTAGCTGTGCATGGGACCTGTTGTCTGCTTGTTGACTGTGCTTGTGCACTACAGACTAGCTGTGCATGGGACCTGTTGTCTGCTTGTTGACTGTGCTTGTGCACTACAGACTAGCTGTGCATGGGACCTGTTGTCTGCTTGTTGACTGTGCTTGTGCACTACAGACTAGCTGTGCATGGGACCTGTTGTCTGCTTGTTGACTGGGCTTGTGCACTACAGACTAGCTGTGCATGGGACCTGTTGTCTGCTTGTTGACTGGGCTTGTGCACTACAGACTAGCTGTGCATGGGACCTGTTGTCTGCTTGTTGACTGGGCTTGTGCACTACAGACTAGCTGTGCATGGGACCTGTTGTCTGCTTGTTGACTGGGCTTGTGCACTACAGACTAGCTGTGCATGGGACCTGTTGTCTGCTTGTTGACTGTGCTTGTGCACTACAGACTAGCTGTGCATGGGACCTGTTGTCTGCTTGTTGACTGTGCTTGTGCACTACAGACTAGCTGTGCATGGGACCTGTTGTCTGCTTGTTGACTGTGCTTGTGCACTACAGACTAGCTGTGCATGGGACCTGTTGTCTGCTTGTTGACTGTGCTTGTGCACTACAGACTAGCTGTGCATGGGACCTGTTGTCTGCTTGTTGACTGTGCTTGTGCACTACAGACTAGCTGTGCATGGGACCTGTTGTCTGCTTGTTGACTGGGCTTGTGCACTACAGACTAGCTGTGCATGGGACCTGTTGTCTGCTTGTTGACTGGGCTTGTGCACTACAGACTAGCTGTGCATGGGACCTGTTGTCTGCTTGTTGACTGTGCTTGTGCACTACAGACTAGCTGTGCATGGGACCTGTTGTCTGCTTGTTGACTGGGCTTGTGCACTACAGACTAGCTGTGCATGGGACCTGTTGTCTGCTTGTTGACTGGGCTTGTGCACTACAGACTAGCTGTGCATGGGACCTGTTGTCTGCTTGTTGACTGTGCTTGTGCACTACAGACTAGCTGTGCATGGGACCTGTTGTCTGCTTGTTGACTGGGCTTGTGCACTACAGACTAGCTGTGCATGGGACCTGTTGTCTGCTTGTTGACTGGGCTTGTGCACTACAGACTAGCTGTGCATGGGACCTGTTGTCTGCTTGTTGACTGTGCTTGTGCACTACAGACTAGCTGTGCATGGGACCTGTTGTCTGCTTGTTGACTGTGCTTGTGCACTACAGACTAGCTGTGCATGGGACCTGTTGTCTGCTTGTTGACTGTGCTTGTGCACTACAGACTAGCTGTGCATGGGACCTGTTGTCTGCTTGTTGACTGTGCTTGTGCACTACAGACTAGCTGTGCATGGGACCTGTTGTCTGCTTGTTGACTGGGCTTGTGCACTACAGACTAGCTGTGCATGGGACCTGTTGTCTGCTTGTTGACTGTGCTTGTGCACTACAGACTAGCTGTGCATGGGACCTGTTGTCTGCTTGTTGACTGGGCTTGTGCACTACAGACTAGCTGTGCATGGGACCTGTTGTCTGCTTGTTGACTGTGCTTGTGCACTACAGACTAGCTGTGCATGGGACCTGTTGTCTGCTTGTTGACTGGGCTTGTGCACTACAGACTAGCTGTGCATGGGACCTGTTGTCTGCTTGTTGACTGGGCTTGTGCACTACAGACTAGCTGTGCATGGGACCTGTTGTCTGCTTGTTGACTGGGCTTGTGCACTACAGACTAGCTGTGCATGGGACCTGTTGTCTGCTTGTTGACTGGGCTTGTGCACTACAGACTAGCTGTGCATGGGACCTGTTGTCTGCTTGTTGACTGTGCTTGTGCACTACAGACTAGCTGTGCATGGGACCTGTTGTCTGCTTGTTGACTGGGCTTGTGCACTACAGACTAGCTGTGCATGGGACCTGTTGTCTGCTTGTTGACTGTGCTTGTGCACTACAGACTAGCTGTGCATGGGACCTGTTGTCTGCTTGTTGACTGGGCTTGTGCACTACAGACTAGCTGTGCATGGGACCTGTTGTCTGCTTGTTGACTGTGCTTGTGCACTACAGACTAGCTGTGCATGGGACCTGTTGTCTGCTTGTTGACTGGGCTTGTGCACTACAGACTAGCTGTGCATGGGACCTGTTGTCTGCTTGTTGACTGGGCTTGTGCGCTACAGTGCATTTCAAAACTATAGACGCGTAGGGTTTTTGAAATATTTCAAATTTGGCTGGAACTTTTTGAGAATAGTTTTCGGAATATTGCTCAGGATCGCTCCACAATTACTCTCATATAGTTTCTAAAGGATTGGATAACAGACGCCCAATTTGGAAAAAAATTATGCACAAAGTGATCACAGATTTTATGTGGTATAGATGCTGGCATAACGGTTTTTGCCTAGGTACGCGTCTATAGTTTTGAAATGGACTGTAATTTCATACGTTTGTGCATGTGCAACGTATGTGCATGTGTGTGTGTGCGTGTGTGTGTTTGGTGTGTGCGTTTTGTGTGCGTGTGTGTATTGGGGGGGGGGGGGGTTGCATGTGTGTGTGTGTGTGTGTGTGTGTGTGTGTGTGTGTGTGTGTGTGTGTGTGTGTTTGCATGTGTGTGTGTGTGTGTGTGTGTGTGTGTGTGTGTGTGTTCGCCCGCTACAGTCAAGAAATGTGACAAGTTTGAGCGCTACGACTCGAGTGGCAAGAAGTGCATACCGTGCCTGTGCAGCAAGTCGGCGTCCGCGTCGTGCAACGTACGAAACGGCACGTGCACCTGCAAACCCAACAACCAGGGTAAGTATTGTGAATCGTGCTCGCCAGGATTCTACAAGGCGTTCGGCCCCAACTCCGCCTGCTCCAAGTGCAACTGCCCGCAGGACCGCGCCGAGAGCGTGTGCAACCCGCACTACGGCACGTGCACGTGCAAGCCAGGTTACCGTGGCGACACATGCCAGCACTGCAGCCTGGGCTATCAACGTCAGGGCCAGGACAAGTGCGTCGAGTGCAGCTGCGACAAGGTGGGTTCCCGCGCCTCCGTGTGCCATCCATCCAGCGGCCAGTGTCAGTGCAACAAGGACTACTTTGGGTTGAACTGCGAGCGATGCCTCGACGGATCCTACAGACAGAACACCAACGAGACCTGCCAACGTAAGTAGAATTCATCTTCTTAGCAATGGCACCTATGCATAAAACATGAGTGCAGCCTTTTTTGGCAGTGCAACTCGTCCCATATTTGGCAGGTACAAGTACAACCAGCCATTATACAATCACACCTTATATGTATGCTAGTAGATAGCATGGTATTGTGCTCTATTTTACTTCATCAAATTAACAAGCATCCAAGGCCTTCTTCTCACAAGGCCAGTAGAGTACGGAGTACATCAGGGATCCGGGAAGCATTTACTCGTAGACTACCTGCTGTGGCTGCCTTCTCTAATCTGAATCAGGGAATATAACTGTGTATGTACATACATCTACCCAATCTGCGAACAGAACTGTTTCGTCCTTTGTGGACTCTTCAGCGCAGCACAGAAGAAAATTAGGCCGAACCTGGTAGCAATGAAAAATAAATTTTCCGAAGCCAGATTTTAAACCAGGCCCGAGCGTGCCTTGCCAGAGTGCTCAAACTGACAAGTCAGTGAGCTCGGCGTAACGCAAACAGCAAAGGCACTACCTCACACGAGACATCTATATGCTTTGGTAACCATCATCCCCCCATTTCTCTCCCCTCCCCCCCCCCCCCCCTCCCCCGACTGTGAAACCGTCATCCTCACTGTTAGTTGCTGTACGGTGTAATGTTTGCTGCAGCATGCTTCTGCAACACACTCGGTACCGTGGGTAAGTCATGCGACAAGGACGGCCGCTGCCTCTGTAAACCTGGCTACCATGGGGAGAAGTGCGACAAGTGCACAAGCCACAACAAATACTACTCGCAGAGCGGATGCGAAGGTAGGGTTAGTGGGGTGCGGTGCCCCCTTGCTTGCTTGCTGTCTGGTAGGGTTAGTGGGGTGCGGTGCCCCCTTGCTTGCTGTCTGGTATGGTTAGTGGGGTGCGGTGCCCCCTTGCTTGCTTGCTGTCTGGTATGGTTAGTGGGGTGCGGTGCCCCCTTGCTTGCTTGCTGTCTGGTAGGGTTAGTGGGGTGCGGTGCCCCTTGCTTGCTTGCTGTCTGGTAGGGTTAGTGGGCTGCGGTGCCCCCTTGCTTGCTTGCTGTCTGGTAGGGTTAGTGGGGTGCGGTGCCCCCTTGCTTGCTTGCTGTCCGAGTCAGTGCATTTTATGACTCACGGGGTACTTGGGGCAAATAGTGGTACAGTCAATACCGTAGTGGCCGTACCGTGTCCGACGCCCCTGCTTTGAGCAGGGATCATAACATGTGCATTGTTACAAGCATGTATGTGCGTGTGTGTGTGCGTGTGTGTGTGTGTGCGTGCGTGTGTGTGTGTGTGTGTGTGTGTGTGTCCCATATGGTGCAGTGGTATGTGCAGCGATTTCCAATCGATAGGTTGCGGGTTCGATTCCCGACGATTATGATCACACACGTCTTCTCTTTCTCGGACCCTTCCTGACTTTTCTTTCATTCTCCTGGGTAGTTACCAACAGCCAGTGCATGCTGGAGTATGTGGTGTGATGTGTGCGTGAAAAAAAAGAAGAAAACAATGAAAAAGACCGAAAAGTAGGGATTCACTGGCCAAAAAAGAGCCACTTCATAGCTGTGTGGTGTAGACCAGGCTGAATAGTGGCGGTCAATTCTTCAGCCTGGCAAGCTGTTGAATGGTGCAATCCCAGCACAAGCTGCTATGGCTTCTGCTGTAGCATCGCTATCATCGCCTCTGGCGATGGGCGTCCAATGGTCCAATGGTGTGTGTGTTGGTGTGTTCGTGTATTCGTGTGTTTGTTTGCCTGTCCGTCTCAGATTATCCCAGTGAATTCTTCAAGGTCAGCCTTCGCAGTCTTGGCAAGATGACCTTGCCAGCAGGCTTTAGATTCGGCAAACAACATTCCATGTACTCATCTCTGCATGTACGTCCAATATCACACTGGTGCTGCAGTAGTGTTACTGGTGGCTACTAGCTGTCAATGGCCTAACTGTTGATGGCTTGATTCTGTGTGGGTGGGTGGGTGGGTGTGGGTGGGTGTATGTTGGGGGGGGGGGGGTGTACGGCTGTGTGTGTGTGTGGGGGGGGGGGACTGTGTGTGTGTGTGTTCAAATTTGTGTATGTATGCGTGTGTGTGTGTATGTGTGTGTGCCAGCTAGTTCGGTTGGTGGGTACACTTATGCCGGATAGTGTTGGGTCTGTTGCCAACAGGCTCGGCTGCTTGAAGGTGTAATGTTGCACCTACCACCTTTGTTGGTTTCAGGGTTCATATACTTTCTATTTGAAGTATACATACCTGTTAACCATGGACTACTTCTGGCTAGATTAACTCTTGTGTAATCATGGTGCTAGTGAAGCTTGTATCAGATCCACTCTGATTTAGCCACCCTCACTAGTACCAAGTATTACCCTCACTGGGGGCAGGGGCAACTGCAGTTGGATCCCGGGACGGATACCCTGATACCGTCAATCCTTTTTCTGCACCTTGTCCTCACCCACTTACTGAGGTGTGGTGAGCCCATAAGTGGGATCATTTTCAAGTCCACCCAGAGTTTTGGGGGATTTCAGGCGGTGTCGGCCGTTGGGCGGTTCAATAACCAATTGAGTCATCTTTCCAAGATTCCTTTTGAGTCTCTCTCCCCTCTCCCGGGGAGACCCACGTGACCAGTTTTGGCAGTGAGCAACAAGTGTGTGTGACTATGTGTGTGGGTGGGTGTGCGGGTGTGTTTGCTCATTTTCTCCCTCAGATCAAACGCAACGGTTTTCTGTCGTTCACCAAAGCCAAGAATGATCTTGTTTACAGCGCCATTCCCGACTCCGCCGCTATTGTGGCTCCGTTCTGGACGGATCTTGGCGACATCACCACTGAAGGGCGTGTGACATCAGAACGCTATACCAAGTCGGCTGATCCGGCTATGATGGCTGAGATTGTGCAAGCTGTCATGACATCAAATGTTGCTCCCTCTGACTCATTCGAGCCGCAAGAAGCTGTCGTCGTGACGTGGACAGACATACAGTCATCTAGGAATCAATCGTTGGTATGCTCACATCATGCATGTACTCATGTACTCTGTCTCTCTGAATCGCTCTGTCTCTTTCTCTCTCTCTCTCTCTCTCTCTCTCTATATATATATATATATATATATATATATATATTAACTGGTTTGAGGGAAAGAGACAAACGGGAAAAGTCTGAAGAAAAAATTGACTGTCACCACCAGGACTCGAACCAGGGACCCTCGCTTGTAGCCAGCGATGCTCTAACCACTGAGCTATGGTGTAGTCGTCATCCATATATATATATATGTAGGACTCAGTATAGAGTCCATGCACTATATGATGTCCAGCACCCTATATAGAGTCCATTGGTCCAAAATCCACTATACAGAGTCCAGGAGTCCACTCAGTTTTGATCAGATTCATCCTGCCGCGCAATCCCCTATAAGGAGTACACTTTTTCTACAAGTCCCCTATTCACGGTCCAGGAGTCCAGTTTATCCATGCCGTCCTGTGTGTTGTGCCCAAAAGAAAACAAACACCTTTTCAGTTTTGCTTGCCTCGTGGCAGCGCATTCCTTTCTTCACTTCAGCCATGGCTGCCAGTTCTGCTGTGCAGTTGCTGACAGTAATCTGTCTCGAGGTAACCAAGGAGGATAAGGAGACGTTCAAAATCAAATCTGGAAAGGGTCTTGTGGTTCTCGGAAGACGTTTCATCAGTGCGCGAGATGAAAGCAGAAATTGCAGAACGAGAAAAGTTCAGCACAGTTCAAATCTGACGAGTCAGGTACACCGACACTCTCTTTCGTTCGACGCCACAAGGATCCCCTGTTTGGCTGGCCATTGCTGCCAGTAAGACGTTTGAACGGTTTCATCAGAACGAGGGATGAAAGCAGAAGTTCAGCACAGTTCCAATCTGACGAGTCAGATACACTGACACTCTCTTTCGTTCGACGCCACAAGGATACCCTGTTTGACTGGACAAGAGCTGCCTGTACCACCATGTCAAAAGGCTGTCCAACTACATGGCAGGACGATGACTGAGGTAAGGAAGCTTTTACTCGTTTCGATTGGTCTGCTGTTCTGTCGTAATATGCTTGAATTTTTTTCCATTTTCAAGGAGCGTATCGCGTTTGTTTGATGTTGCTTGAATGAATGCCCTAAAAGTAATCAACCACTTCGTAATAGTCCTCAAGGAATGCAAGGACTTTGCATCAATCGTATACGATCGTCTAACTATCATCAATTATTATTTTATTTCATGAGAAATGTATTTTTATCCCTATGACAATTATGTGAACTCCACGACAGTCTTCCTCTACTAGGCTCTAGTATGATGTCAAATACAATGGGATCCACAAACGCAGTGCCAGTGTACTAGTAGTAGTAGGAGGAGGATTTATTGTATGCCGATGACAAGAAAAAGCTTCTCGAGCTAATACATGTACTCGTATTCCATGAAGTAACCGTTTTGTTGTCACAAACATGACACTGTGTCAGTGAAACTGCCTCGTGACAACAAATCATTGCATTTCCATCTTGGGGAAGACTGACTGACGGCAACGCTGTACAGATTGTTCAAATCATCTCATTTCAATTTAGTTGTAGTGAAGTGAAACACTGTGTACACTACATGTATGGTGGTGTGTCTGTGCGTCTTGAGTGTGCACAAACGATCTTATTCCTCGTATTACTAATAGATTATTGTCCCCACCGTCACCTGTTCACAGGTCTTTGAGTGGATGGATTTTCATTGAGCATCACATTCGTTGAGAACTTGGTAGTTGTGTGCTCCCATGCATCATTATGGTAATAAGCGTATCCTTGTGCTATCTATTTGTTGCAGGTGTGCTGATCTTCAGAAGCTTGCGGAACTGAGTGCTGCTGAACATTTGCATGGCCATGAGCAATGGTGAAGCTTGCTATTGCACTCTCAGCATGTGCTAGTATTATGCTGACTACTGCACTATGTTACTCTCTTACACTACTACATGTACATGTATGTAAACGTGCGTGCATCCGCCCACGGCCACGTATGCATTCGTTTCGTATAATTATTTTGTTATCCCTCTTGACTTTACGTGTAAATGGGTGGACGTTTGCATGGCTGTTGGAGTTGCGTGTGTGTGTGTGTGTGTGTGTGTGTGTGTGCGCGCACGATAATTTAAAAACAAATAATTAATCCTTGGCTCTCCATTATTCTCTTTCGATTCTTGGGTTTTTCTAGGTATTTTCTTGGCGTTGTGTGGGTGTGTGCATGTGTGTGTGCGTGCACAATAATTTGGCAACACCACATGATTGAGATATTGTAATTTGCAGCGTCTGCGAAGAGACCACTTGATTTGAGGATGGTGTTTGTAGGGTTTTTCATGTAATGAAGTGGCTGCAGTGGCGCCTCAATACTTATTTTTTATCTTGAGAAGTGAATGATGTAAAGGATTAAAGGGAGAGGCCGTTTTCTGGTTAATATTCACTGCTTACAGCAGATCCTATGTCTAATTTCGAACTCTGGATAGGGGATGCCTAATTGGGTGGACTTTATACAGGAAGTGTTGTCCACATAAAGACTCTGTACAGTTGATTTCCAAGTTTGGACTCTGTACAGTTGATTTCCAAGTTTGGACTCTGTACAGTTGATTTCCAAGTTTGGACTCTGTACAGTTGATTTCCAAGTTTGGACTCCGTACAGTTGATTTCCAAGTTTGGACTCCGTACAGTTGATTTCAAAGTTTGGACTCCGTACAGTTGATTTTGTACTCTGTACAGTTGATTTTGGACTCCGTACAGTTGATTTTGGACCAATGGACACTATAAAGTCTATATAGGGGTGAAGCCAATTGGCTGGACTCTATACAGGGAGTGATGTTCATCTAAACTTTGAGCTCACAGTTGATTCCAAGTTTGGACTCTGTACAGTGGATTTTGGACCAATGGACTCTATATAGGGGTTGGACATCATATAGGGGCTGGACGCTCTACTGAGTCCAACATATATACAGGTGATCTCTCATTACAACGAGTCTGGTTACTACATAAACCCCGTTAGTATATATATATATATAATATACTCAATCTGCGGACAGAACTGTTTCGTCCTTTGTGGACTCGTCAGCACAGCACAGAGGAAATGAGGTCGAACCTGATAGCAATGGAAATAAAAATTTCCAATCAGGTCCGAACGTACCTTGCCAGAGTGCTCAAACTGACAAGTCAGTGAGCTCTGCATAACGCAAACAGCAAAGGCACTACCCCACGCAAGAGTGCTCAACTGCTCCAAGAGCAGGAGCGAATATAATATATAATTATATATAATACTCAATCTGCGGACAGCATGCTGTTTCGTTCTTTGTGAACTCATCATGTGAACTCTATCTATCTCTCTCTCTCTCGCTCTCTCTCTCTCTCTCTCTCTCTTTCTCTCTCTCTTTCTCTCTCTCTCTCTCTTCTCTCTCTCTCTCTCTCTCTCTCTCTCTCTCTCTCTCTCTCTCTCTCTCTTTCTCTCTCTCTCTCACTCTCTCTCACTCTCTCTCACTCTCTCTCTCTCTCACTCTCTCTCTGTCTATCTGTCTGTCTGTCTGTCTGTCTGTCTGTCTTTCTGTCTCTGTCTGTCCATCCATCTGTCTGTCTTTCTGTCTGTCTGTCTGTCTGTCTGTCTGTCTGTCTGTCTGTCTGTCTGTCCATCTGTCTGTCTTTCTCTGACAAGAACACATACACACAGGCACATGCATAAACACGCACACATTCACTCGTTCCTTCTCTTTTTTTCGCCGCTTGTTTTCGCTTTGCAGAGGAACACGTTCCAGGCTGCCTTGATCAGCGACGACTGCCAGTCGTTTGCCATTTTCACCTATGCCAAGGGTGGCATCATGTACGGTGGACGTCGTCTACCTGTAGTTGCCGCTGGTACAACCCAATACCAGCTACAGGACGAGCGCGTTCTGTCGGCGTTTGGCCGCAGCAGCAGTCGCACCGTCTACAAGCTGACACCAGGCTGCGGCAGTATTCGAAAGGCCTTGCGCTGCAACGCCATGCCTTCCGCTCCCAAGTCACACTTCTCCAGTGACAGCGTGGTCCAGTGCCCGTCCAACTCCACCATTGTGAAGTTGTGCAATATCTTCTCGCAGTATTCTCGCGCAGATATTATGGGTCAATGCTTCCGCTCTCTGCCGGTGGAAGATCCTGCCATCCTCACATCTTCAATCTCAACGGTTGGTTTCTTTTTTCCTCTGCCATATGTGTGTGTACACATGTGTTCTGTGTGTGTGCATGCGTTCATGTATTCAGGCGCGTAGCACTCCCGTGGTTTGGCAGCAGGGGGTTCGGGGGTGTCCCGCGGCAAATTTTGAAATTAGGCTGCAAAATCTTGCATTCTGGGCACTTTTTTCGTGGTCGGGCGAAAGGGTGGTCCGTTCAAAGCCAGACCGGCCGGACCGTCTGTTACACCCCTGGTACATGTGTGTACATTCATATTAGTGTAAGTCTGTTGTGCTTGTGCATGTTTCATGGGTGCCCGGATCTCTGTTCGTATGTATGTTTTTCTTCATTTCTTCGTTGTGTCAACGCTTCACTCTGTCACATGCATGCACGCACGCGCGCACACACACACACACACACACACACACACACACACACTGCCTCTCACTCTCTCTCTCTCACCCCCATACTCTCTCTCTCTCACTCTTACACTTTCTCTCACGCTCTCTCTGTCTCTCTGTAACACTTCTGGTTTAGATCTGCTGCTACGAAAGCAGCACTGGAGCTCTGATTGACCACGGCATCGGTAGAGCGTTTGTGTCCTACTCCAAGGCAGACGAGTCCGTACTCAAGGATTGTCACGAAGCAGATCTTCTCACGTCGTTCTTTGCTAGGCGACCTTCACCAGTGGCCAAGGAATCCCGTTCTCCATTCAGGCAGTGTAAGTCTAGTCATAGTTGCAGCTGGTGTATAACGTCAGTCAGCTTAGTCCCGTCCCTACACCAGCAAATGGCTGTCCGCATAGGTTAGGCTACTACTAATAATAATAAAAATAATAATAATAAACACAGCTCGCATCTTCCCTGAACCTGTTAGACAGGAGCAGAGTCGACGCATCTGTCAACAGTGTCAAGCCAAGTTAGTCTATCTCCTGCAGCTTGGAGAGCGCTCTCCACGGGGAGATCCGCTGCCTTCAGGTCGTGCCGAATCGTATCTATCCACCGCGACGGCCACGGGTTTTTTTTATGTCGTTTGTGTTGATTGATAGCCTACTACATAGGCAAAAATAGGCAAAAATAGGCAAAATGGCAGCTATGAGGTTTGCCAGTGGTACAGGGTCACAATACCACAGTAGAGTTCACCACACCACAGGCGTGCGAGGCTACACCCCTGGACCTTCGTCCTATTGGTAGGACCATCATGCACAGACTTTTTAATCCACGTTATCACGAGTCCATAATCCCAAGAGTGTGCAACTGAGGTCTGGCTGCTGTAGGCCCACTGCGTGACGGAATTCCAACATTACGTCATGCCGCTCAGGCACAAAGGACAAAACTTCGCATTCCGCGGTGCTTGGAACCAGGGAGTAGTACAAGCGCAAGTTACGAATTTTTGACGTAATGTTGGGATTCCGCCACGCGGATCCCCATGTACAGAGCTGCACACTATTGGGGTTATGGACTCTTGGTAATATCACATTGGTATGCGGATGTTAAAGCAGCTCAAACCACTTTAACCAGGACAAAACCTTTGCAGAAGAAGAAGAAATGGTGCCGTTTTCCCTCCTGCTCTTAATTAAATTGTTCTCGTGGATACATAACCAAGAGTGTTCAACTCGACAATCTCCCAGTCCACGGCCGATTTTTCATGACATGTCTTTCACGGCAATACAATAAAACCTGTCTAGGCGACCATTCGGATAAGGCGATCACCTGTCCCAGAAGACCACTGCAGCCAGGACCAAGGGATGCTATTTCTAGTCAAATGAGCCCGGATAAGGAGACCACCTTGCAACAGAGACCATATTTTGAAGGTCACTTGAGCGGCCATTTTAGCACAGGTTTCACTGTGATCAGCTTTTTTTGGTTACGGGGTCCAACCAGGTGATGTGCATATCTCATCCATGTTTGGGCAGTCGCCAACAAACTCTTTTCACTCCACGTACGGATGGACCGTCGGTACTGTGTCTGTGAGCTCCATGAACACCCTGAATCTTGCGTGCTCAGGAGTGTTTCGGAGTGTTGGCGATTTTCCACTCTATATTGTGACGGGAAGCATTTTCTTTCTCTTCTGTTGCCATCTTCTGTACAGCTCATGTTTACGGCGATCCTCACATCACTACGATTTCCGGTAACAGCTTTGAGTTCCATCGCCGAGGAGAGTTCTTATTGGCAAGAATCCCGACCTCAACATTCGGTATTAAGAGCAACTTGGAGTTGTTTGGACGATTCGAGGCCTATCCTCCGAATCAGTTTAACTTCACGTCGACAACCCGAGTGGTGGCTAGCGGTAAGTCTGTGTGTGTACATGTACGTGTGTGTTTGTGGGTGTGTGGGTGCTTGTGTGTGTGTGTGGGGGGGGGGGGGGGTTGTGTGTGTGTCGATGTGTGTCTAGT
>NC_088649.1:4803867-4806367 GCF_964019385.1 Sycon ciliatum | reverse complement strand
AGGAGTTCACTCTCCTGGAGTGTGCCGTGTGCGATGCAGGTGAGTGATGAGATTCCTCCTCTGTCGTTCTCTGTCCCGTTCACACACACACACACATACACATAAACATACACACACATACGCACGCACACACACACACACACACACACACACACACACACACACACACACACACATGCACACGCACACACACATATGCACACACACACACACACACACACACACACACACACGCACACACATAGGGGAAGCTGTGTTGCAACTCCGAGTTTCGCGTAGTCACGATCACCAGGCAAAATAATAATCATAGTAATTCCTCTCTGTTCGTTTGGCTGCAGGACGCACGGGTAGGTTGTGCGAGGAAGACATCAACTCATGCTTCGGCTTCCCCTGCGCTCTCCATCGTGCGTGCATCGACCTGAAGGCACCGAAGAGCGGCCACACGTGCAGCGCCTGTGCGGCTGGGTATGAGGACGACAAGGACGACGCCTCGCTCTGTGCCAACGTGAACGAGTGCAAGAATAAGCTGCTGCACAACTGCCACGACGTCAATAGCAAGTGTGTGGACACGGTGGGTTCGTTCCAGTGTGTCTGCAATCCAGGATACCAGCAGGACAGTAACGGCAAATGTACCGGTATGTCTAGGGCATGTCTAGACGTGTGTGTGTGGGGGGGGGGGGGGGCGTGCGTGTGTGTGTGTGCGGGTGTGTGTGCGCGGGTGTGTGCGTGTGCGTGTATATGGAGGAGTGTCGAATGCATTCTTTGATCTTCTGTACAATAAGCCTGTTGCAGATTGCCACGCATAGAAGGTATGAGTAATGTATATGAGTGGGCTGAGATCATGGTCAAAGAATTCACTGCTCAACACTCCCTTACAAGCCAACTGTTGTGTCTGCAAGTTGTTATACTTCAACTACTGTATTCCGTTGTGCTTCGTCACATTATCACCATGTTCTGATTTGAGAACGGCAGTGGTACGAGCAGCCTCATCAGGTTCACAACTTGCTTTGTCTCTCCATGTGGTTCCAACTCCAATCAACCGTTGCATCTATGGGTCACGTGATGTCGGCCATGTTGGTTCCACTGTCCACGTGCCATGATCACTTTCTGCACGAATCTTGTCACATGATCACTTTCTGCACAAATCTTGTCACATGACACTTTCTGCACAAATCTTGTCACATGACACTTTCTGTGCAAATCTTGTCACATGAAAAGACCACTCTATACCGTATTTTCCCTGAATATGTCTCTTCTTCCATTACAGACATTGATGAATGCAAGATAGCTACCAATACGGCGTGCAATGCCAAGAACTCACTGTGCACGAATACGCAGGGAAGCTACCAATGCTCATGCCAGCCAGGGTTCAGCGGAACTGGAGAGTCGGCCACGGGTGGATGTATAGGTGAGTCAGCGAGGCCAGACCACACTGCCGTATGCTGTTTACATGTCCTTTGAATAGCCTAAGTACAAAGTCTGAAGAAAATGCTGAACGGTCTCATAGAAGCCAGCTGTGGTGCCAGTACGTTGAACACACAGTCCAGCTTGACTGAATTCCAGCTTCTGTCTGATATCTCGTGTTTTTATTCATTTATTTTATTCAAAATCTCCTGGCTCGTCGTAAGACTGCCAATATTTTTATGAGAAGTCGGGCGGTGGCCAACCACAGCGAACCAAATAATAAGCTGTTTTGTGATTGATTGTGAATTCTTGTAGAAATCAATATTTGCATCACCGATGCTCATGGTTGTAATGCTGAGGCTCAGTGCGTGAAGTCTCAGCAAAATACTCTCTGCGTCTGTGCCGACGGACAGCTGGAATCTGTGGACAAGAACTGCGACGGTAGGCTTCCCTTGTGTGTGTGTGTGTGTGTGTGTGTGTGTGTGTGTGTGTGTGTGTGTGTGTGTGTGTGTGTGTGTGTGTGTGTGTGTGTGTGTGTGTGTGTGTGTGTGTGTGTGTGTGTGTGTGTGTGTGTGTGGGTGTGCGTGCGTGCGTGTGGGTGTGCATGTATGTTTGAGCGCATGCGTGTGCGTGTGTGCGTGTGCGTGCATGTACATTCTATTTTTATGTGTACTGTTCTCCCTGTGAGTCACAATGGACCCAGTGCGCAGTGATAAAGTTTGTTGAAAAGGATGCGTACACACTTGCGAAACAAAATTGTATGGACGACATGTACATCACAATTTGCATGCAGGGGCGTCGCACACGGTACACTCTCTACCGTATTGACCGTACCACTATTTGCCCCAGGTACCCCGTGAATCAATAAAATACACTGATTTGGGCTCTAAATTTCCAACAATGTCGGCTCAGCAACCCCTGCCCCACGAGAGTAAATTGTACTTCAAATGGCCGACCGTACCACACTAAAATACCTTCCGACGCCACTGGTATGGATAACATTACGATGTGTTTGGATTACTTGTATGTTACAATGTTCACGCATGACATCATATTGTGTCTGGATTGCATCACAGTTGTCAGATGCAAGACCATA
>NC_088649.1:4768867-4798867 GCF_964019385.1 Sycon ciliatum | reverse complement strand
GCCAGCGGGCGGGACTTCTACGATGCCACGCAGGGCGACGACCCAACGTACATGGAGACGTCGGAATACAACGGCGAGTACGGCTGCGTGAACGACTACGCCACCGACCTCGACAACCAGTCTTACGTAGAGGGCCCGGTGGACTACACCAACATTTTCACTGGCGGGCACGTCGAGGATACGTACGCCACGGCCGGCGTTGACGGCTACGTGCCGGAGATGGACGAGCAGTTCGGACCGCCGCGACCGATCGACGACTACTCGGCACAGAACATGCAGCACTATACGCTGCAGCCCGGGGAAGACGAGACGAAGACGAAGTTCGGCGACGCGCTCTACTACTTCCAGCGCAAGGCCACCGAGCGAAAGCCCAAGAAGGGCAGCGTGCGCCCAGGTGCCAATCCACAGTCGCGCGGCACCAGCCAGAGACGCTCTTCTGCACAGCAGCAGCAGCAGCAGCAGCCACCGACCAAGGTGGACTTGTGGGAGTGAGCTCCACGCAGCTCCACGCGAGCATCCTGAGCACCTGCTTTCCATTTGACTGTTTCCGTCTTTCTTCCTTTTACGCATCGGAGTAGGGCTTGCATGCTGCCTGTTCTAGTGGGCTTTGCTTGGACCGGAAGAACAAACTGATAATAATGTTATTTCCTGGGTCGCCGTGACTACCGTCTCCCTGGAGACTATTCATGATTGTTTCCAGCTGCAGTGTGCATGCACAGCGGCAGGATGCTCGCTAGCAACGGCTGGTGTTTGTTTTTGCCGTTCCTACGTTAAGCTCTCACTGGCCGTTTGCTACGTCCGGGCGAGAGAGAGAGAGAGAGAGTGTGTGTTGTACGCCTTGTGCATGAGTACACGATTGCTAACCTTACGGTGTGCACGCATACTGCTGGCCGCTCACTCGGCATGCTGAGTTAGGCGAAAACTTATCCGGCGGAAAAAAAACACGGCAGAAATTGAACCAAACATTAATTTTGACCCCCCCTCCCCCCTCCTTTGCTGTTCATTTCATTCACACGATTTCGCTTTCACACACTCTGAACCATTTTTAGCTCCAAGTTTATAGAAGCCTTATCAACATATGTCCCAGTGAAGGTGGCTTGCATGCGGCTGGAAAGACCAGCGGTGTGCGTGGGGATTTCCAATAATTTTCTGATCGTTCTCCCAGAGTGTCACCTGTTTTGAGGTTTTCATATTTATTGGCAATTATCGATACATGTTTGTTGACGCACTATACCTCCGCTTTTTGAGATGAGAGTTCTGTCGTTGCGTCGACTTCTGGCGCATGCTACCACTCAATGTTTCTATCAGATGCTCTATTTTCCTGACCCTGCTCGCTTTAGATGGCTGTTACGATTTTTTGATTTGCACTCTCTTATTCTTCTCCCCGTGTGTGGGAGCTCCAGGCTTCCTTGTCCAGCGTACTACTTTCATGCTCCTCTCTCTTCTCTCTCCCGCTCTCTTCTGCTTCCCCCGCTGTCCTCTGTTGTTGGGATTTTTCTCGATCCAGCGACGCTAACTTGCTCACCTAAATAGATTATTGCACGGCCGTTTCCCAAATGCTTCACCCCACTCCCCGGTTCTGCCCCTGTAATCACAATCCCTCCTCCCCATCGTCCCTGCACACAGAGTTGACATTCACCCTACAAACATTCACCACCGCCGGTCCGGTCTTCTTCCGTGATGGCCGGTCATGTTTTTACAACTCTCCGACATTGAACAACGGTACAAAATGTGTACTTGTTGTGCCTGCTAAGTTATACCTTATGCTATGTTGGCTTGTAAAGTTGTACTTCAAAGTAGTATTCTTACAACGCTGTGACATTTGTACTTGTTTTGCTCATGTTCCTGTGTCTAATCTTGCGGTTGTACACCAGCTCAAGTCTTGTCGGCTTAGCAGGCATACGTTACCCACCTTCTAATTTGAATAGCTATACTATAGTCTCGTTTTCATCATAAAAAGTGCTTGAGCAATAGGAATGGCAGTACATTGTTGGCACTGCACAAATGGCAACCATTTGATGTTTATTTTTCATTGCTCACAGAGGTGCATCAGACATCGTGATCATGCTTCCAGAACCATGTATCTACATACAGGTAAACCTGCCTTAACCGGACGCCCGTGGTGCAGCGGAAACTGGTCTATGACATTATTCCGCTTGACACAGGGATGCACGTTCGATCCACAGCCCTTTGGTGCAGAAACATTTCCCGGTCAATACGGGATTCTGCTTGGTATAGGAGCAAGCAAACACAGGTAGAACTGTACTTGCGAAACAACAAAATGAGCATAGCAGAACGGCATTAAGTTATGGCCGTGACTCTGGGCATGAAACAAAGCACTCGCCGGTGCTTGCAAAGCCACGAGACCATTGTTCATCACCAATGGACTGATGGTTAGAGTGTGGCAAGGCCCCCGACAGGGCCTGCCCACTGGCGTGACGGAAGCCACCATATCTACAATGACCGCACAGTCCACAGACATGGGTGGATGCGAGTTAGGCACAGACATTGGAAAGGCACTCCTGCTTTTCATGAAATTTCCCTGACCACACAAGGAAGGCACGACTCAGGGCAAGAAACAAAGCACTCGCTGGTGCTTGCAAACCCACGAGACCATCGTCCATGGATAGTGGATGGATGGATAGAGTGGTTAGAGTGCGGCAAGGCACGCGACAGGGCCTGCCCACTGTAGAGACCATCGTCAGTGGACGGATAGTTAGAGTGTAGCAAGGCACGCGACAGGGCCTGCCCACTGGTTCGACCATCGTCCATCCGCAGTGGATGGATGGTTAGAGTGGCTAGAGTGTGGCAAGGCACGCGACAGGGCCTGCTCACTGTAGACTATCGTCCATGGACAGTTGACGTATGGTTAGAGTCAGGGAGTCGTAAAAGCCCGGGAGAGGACACGGGATGCGCGCACGCGGACGATGTTTGCCTCGGCCAGAAAGTGAAGCACGCTAGGCCGGCGCGGCCGGATCTGCTCGATCCACGGCGCTGTGCTTGTCTTCAGGGCAGGGAGTCCTAAAATACCAATATTTTACAACTCGTTGTTGACACCATTATCCGAAACTGGTGGCGAAGGAAGGATAAACATGATTGTATGTCTGTCAGACTCAGTACAGGGGTGGGGAGTTGAGTGTGTGTGTGTGTGTGGGGGGGGGGGAGGCGTGTGTATGTGCACATGTGCTTGTACTTTTGTGTGTGTTTGTACAGTGTTTGTGTGTGTGCTTGTGTGTGTGCGCGCGAACGTGTGTGTGCATTTTTGTGCACAATTCCGTTATGAAGTACAAATGATAGGTTTACCTTTTGTACACTCGCCAAGACTTCCGTTTCCTAAACGGCTCAAGTCACCGCGTACTCAGTATACGAGTAGAAAAGTGTTGAAATTATCAAGATTTATAAATAACGACCTGCAACCATGTACAATGTAGATAGATAGGGAACACACATTGATTGTTTTTAAAAGAATCCAGGCATTATCATGAATCATGGAACGAGTGCGTAATAATGCTCTATGTTGCGTTTTGACGATGCTGAAGGAAGGGAGCCGTCGCGATTTACTCACAACACACGCACAGAAGTCCACTCGACTGCAATTTCTGACACAAATTCATAAATCCACGAGTACGCTGAGGAAGCTCAGCGGATCTCCACAAGAACTTTCGCCCATCACCTGCAATGGAATATGGGCTGTATGATACGACCAGTGGTTAACACGGGAAGTGGCGTCATTTTCCACAAATCTCGTTTCATTCACAACCATTTGACTGCAATTCAGTGCAATTTCTGCCACAAATTCAACTCCACGAGTACGAGGAAACTCAGCGGATCTCAACACGAACGTTGGCCCATCACCTGCAATGGAATATGGCCCGGGCTGTATGCTACGACCAGCGGCTAACACGGGAAGTGGCGTCATTTTCCACAAATCTCGTTTCATTCACAACCATTTGACTGCAATTCAGTGCAATTTCTGCCACAAATTCAACTCCACGAGTACGAGGAAACTCAGCGGATCTCAACACGAACGTTGGCCCATCACCTGCAATGGAATATGGGCTGTATGCTACGACCAGCGGCTAACACGGGAAGTGGCGTCATTTTCCACAAATCTCGTTTCATTCACAACCATTTGACTGCAATTCAGTGCAATTTCTGCCACAAATTCAACTCCACGAGTACGAGGAAACTCAGCGGATCTCAACACGAACGTTGGCCCATCACCTGCAATGGAATATGGGCTGTATGATACGACCAGCGGCTAACACGGGAAGTGGCGTCATTTTCCACAAATCTCATTTCGTTCACCCCAACTCAAATAAAAGTGAAGTACAATTAGGGATTTGTCTTGCATTTCCATCGCCTCAGAATAAATTAACTTCGATAAACTGAGAGAGAATGAGTGAGGCAGCTGGAAGATGAGGATGAAAATAGAGATCAGAAGACTCGACGGAGCAATCGTCTCCGTGCTCTAAGAGAAATCGGAGAATGTCCCAATTAGTATTTCAAGAAGACATCACAATTTTCGAAAATAATAATTTCCTTGCCTCGCAACACCGTTCCCTGGCAGCGTTCCCCGGCAGCGCGAGGCAAAGATGTTTTCTGGGAATGTGTGCCGTGTCCTCTCCCGGGCTTTTACGACTCCCTGGTTAGAGTGCGGCAAGGCACACGACAGGGCCTGCCCAGTGGTGTGACCATCGTCCATCGACAGTGGATGGATGGCTAGAGTGTGGCAAGGCACGCGACAGGGCCTGTCCACTGGTGAGACCGTCGTCCATCGACAGTGGACGGATGGTTTGAGTATGGCAAGACACGCGACAGGGCCTGCCCACTGCCGTGATAGAAGCCGCCGCATATCCGAAATGTCCGCGTCGTCCATCGATGGGGTTGGATACCAGTTACTTTTAGGTACAGAGATTGGCAAGGCACTCTATAGGGCCTGCCCAATGACGTGACGGAAGCCGTCTGTTGATGTTGCTACACGCTAAGCGCAGAGCCGTGGCAAGGCACTCGAAAGAGCCTGCCGAACTCGTGAAGACCGCCCTGACCGAACAGGGAAATCGTGACTCGGGGCATGAAACAAAGCACTCGTCGGTGCTTGCAAACCCACGGAACCATCGCAGCGTCGCCATCAGCATTGGCCGCCGAAAAGGCCGAAATTTCCATATCGGCACAAACTAGTTACTTCAGCACTTACCTACACGGACAGCACGACGATCCGGTGGGAACTCTTACTAGTCCTAGGCCTGGACTGCAAGCTTCAGCTTTGGAGTCATCATTAGACAATAGACACTGCCATAGCGGCAGTAGAAGACTGAAGTCTCAAGGAAACTAGACAAAGGAAAAAGGTAACCTATCAGCAAAGAAGCGAAAGAAAAGGCCAAAGAACTAGAAAGCAAGAGGTGCTAGGTGCAATCAAGGCGTGCATTTGCATTTTTATCTTTAAACCGCTGGAAATTTATGGAAAACTAGAGCGATTTGAGGCCAAACACACTGTCACATTCGAAGCCGAAGCTCCGAAGTGTAACTGAGTTTGCTTGCCCGGCGAACGTGGTTCCTGAGCATGATCCTTTCCCAGCTGTGCATTATGGTTCAAACAGTTTCTTTCCAGGACTTAGCGCCCACCTGCTTGGTCAGCTTGAAAAGATGTTCAAGGCTGGCATCCGTGCCACCTTGCAACAGCGGGTCTTGACTCCAACTGCCCCGCTGCTCTCTCTGCTCAGCATTGTTAGTCTAACCACATACATACTACACACAAAATTGTCGTATTTGTTCATCGATGCATTAACTCCTCCTGTAGCCCCCTTCTTCAACAATTTTTCACCCGAACGGCCCCAGAGACTGTTCCGGAGGATCAGCGCACCACACGGGGACAAGTGTCGAACTTGCTTCAAGTTCCCTTTCTTCGTGGGCCTGCGGGACGATCGACCATGATGTTTCGGGAAAGCATTCTCTGGAACGCTCTCCCCTCTGATTTTAGAGTGATAGGTGTCCCTGGTCCCTTCCGAAAAGCTCTTTCTGCCATTGATATACTTACTTTGTGAATATCCTCGTTATACTTTTATTACACTCTGAGCAATGCCATTCACAGAGCACAATGCACGCTACCTTCTGCTGCTTCTCCTCCGTGATGTGCTAGTTGCGCCTTTTCTCTCTCTCTGTCCCCCCCCCCCCCTTCTGCATACTAGGTGACATAATTCGCATCTTTTTTGGCGCTACACTTTGCGTATATACTGCTCTTGTGTGGCTTCCACGGTATTCATTGTTATTACCTGACGATGGCCAAGTGCCGAAACGTAACGGAACAGGTTCGGATGTCATGTGCAGCGCTATGGGAATGGGTACGGGTGTGTCCACCCGAATTCCTTTCACATACTTTTATTATCTGCCATAAATTCCAACCTTCTCATCTATCAATCATTTGTGCATGTATGTCTATAAAATCAACCACGTATTCCTGACTCCATGAAATTGTCTTTCTATTCTTTGACTCCATGAAATTATTGTCTTTCTTTTTCTGACTCCATGAAATTATCTTCATATAATTTTTTCCTTTTCTTCTTTTAGTCCTTTCTGTCTTATATTATTATCATTTCTTGTTTTCCCTTGCATATCATCCCTTCATCATTCTGTGAGAACCTGTCCTATGGGCAGGTGAGAAGGCATCTCTGCCTGTTCATTTGGTGAAGTAAAATGAACAACAACAACAACAACAACAACAACAACAACAACAACAACAACAACAACAACAACAACAACAACAACAGCAACAGCAACAGCAACAGCAACAGCAACAGCAGCAGCAACAACAACAACAACACCAGCAGCAGCAGCAGCAGCAGCAGCAACAACAACAACAACAACAACAACAACAACAACATCTGTAGGGCTGTGTTTACATGTGCCGCGAGCAAAAAGCTCATGGACACTTTGATTCCCGCGGACAAATTTTGGTTGTGTGCAGGAATATCTCCATGGTGATTTTCCTGTAAACGTGGATTTGCCTGTCGTGTGAAGCAGCGATTCACACGACAGGTAGTAGTCCAGGTTTCACTATCGGCTTTGCAATGCACACATGGCAAGAGTACATTCATTGCACCAAGAGTACATAAGTATAGGATATTATCCCATGGTTCGGTACTATAGGCCTGTTTCAGCCAATCAGAAGCCTTGCTGACCGGGAAATAATAGCCAATTAGGGGTGAAACAATTAGTTCGAATATTATAAAATTGAAATAGAATCGAACGAAATCGATGAAAATACATGATAGTGTAAAAACAACAGAAAAATGATAAGGCACCCATTTTGATAATCCAGGGGATGGCCCACGCCTGGTACTGCCACTGCATAAATCATACGTAATGACTGATAAAATGCTACACCTGTGAAGTAAAAGAAAAAAGGCCCAACCCTGCCCTGCCAGCTATTTGGGCTTACGGGGGTCGCCATGGCAAATAATAATATTAAAGAACTAAAGACGGGAAGTGCCAGCTTCGGCAGCAACGAGGGAGGCAGAAGAAGAGACGGGTGCATGTACAGCGAAAAACAGAGCGGCTACCACGCAGGCACATGACACTTGCTCTGAGCAACGCAAAGCTAAGGCGGCAGCGGATGAATGACATAACAACCGAATACGCCGTTCGCTGCTTTTCTCAGCAATGAGAGATGCAATACGCTTGTAAAGTGAGGCAGATTGCTTGCCCATGCCACCGGTTGTCGAGAAGACCAACGGGACAAATGAAGCATGCTCGATCTCCCGCAGCCTCTCTTCATACAATCTCTTCTTCGCTTTCTCATGGCGAACGTAGGTGGCAGAAATGGAGGAGGACTGGTTCGAAAACGCAAAAGGGTTGAAAACCCGGACGTCGAAGAAGGTGCGTTCGAACCGCCTTCCCCACACTCCATTTGCTGCTACGTCCAAGCGAGCCTGGTCGTCGCGGATGGCGGTGCGATAGCACAGCTGCTCCCCACTCAGGGGCTCCAGATGAGGCTCTACAGATATGTTGGTGGCAACACGCTTCAAGAAACCAGCGGTCACATCGCGGATCTCGTTATGCCTGATGGTAGGGTAACCGCCGGTGGGGCACGAGAGGGCATGGGCCACTGTAAACTGGCTTCCACAAACGCACCCTGATGGCATGCGCTGTGGTTGCCAGTTGTACCTTAGGTGCACTCCATCGCGAAACTCCGCTTTGGAGAGGGCAAATCCATGGCGCTTCAAGGGCCTGCAGGTCAGCCAACTGGAAGAGCCCTTCTCCGCAGCCAGGTCGATTACACGCTGCTTGGCTTCCGGCAGACTGGAGCGGAGCAGCAGGGCTTGGGCTTTGACAGCATTCCGTGCTGTTATCCTCACCTCCGCCTTGGCAGTACGAACGAGACTGGTTGCAGAGCCGAGCGCCATAGTCTGCAGCTTGATGTTGGTCTGCAAGGACTCAGTCACCCTTCGCGATGCATCATACTGGGATGCGAGATCCATGGGATTGCCCAGCCCAAGCCCTCCGTGACGACATGGAAGCGCAAGAATTGACCTTTCCTCCGAGTTGACAATATGGCCGGTAAGAGCGGGGATGAGCCTCTCCATTAGCAGCTTCTCCACAGGCCGCCTGTGACGGTCAGAGCAGCTGCAGCTGTTGGTGTGGTGCGGCAGAGGAAAGACCACTTATTCTGCAGGCCTTGGGTGAGTGCAGCGTATGCAGCTTGTGGTTGCGTTTCGCATACGAGGACAACTTCTCCACGAGGTTGAGCCATCTTGTTGCCTTCTGCTCAACAAAGCTATACAGGAACGCAGGCGTACCAATAGCCGAACCCAGGTACCGGCAACCATCGATGCGGATGTCAACTCCAGTGTCGGCGAACATCTCCACTGCTCGATCATAATGCTCCGGTTTAACCAGGAGAACCGACTTGGACGGGTTGAGATGATAGCCGTAGGCAGGACCTTGCTCTGTTAGGCTATGCCACCATGCACGCAAAGGCATCAGCTTGCCACCTGCTCCTGAGTCATCAGCAAACCAGGCTTGCACAGTATTTACAGTAGAGACTGACTGCAGCAAAGGAAGAACACCGAGAGCATAGAGAGGCATTGCAGTCGGGTCCCCCTGCGTGGTACCTTCGGAAGAGAGGATGACTTCTCCACCGACAAAGAGCTGTGCGGGTTGCCTGTAAGTGTTGATGACAACTGGTGACATGGCTGGACAAAGATGTTGGATGTTCTGCAGATATGAGCACGATTCAAGCAATTTTTTTTTTTTTTTTAATTTCGGCCATGGCGCCAGTCGGCTATCATTTTCGATTTCGTCTTGGGGGCTAGACAAGGGGAAGTAGCCATGTCGGGGCGTGAGCCCGCCTTTCGGCACCGGGAGTTGCAGCTCGCTCGACTTGACTCTACTGAGTGCAGAGGACCCACACCTTGATCTGGTGAGCTGCGTCGTGGGGATTTTGCAGTCAGATGTGCGACTGCGGGGCTCGAACCCGCGACCTCTCGGGTCGCGGGTTGAACGCGTTTGAGGCGTCTGCTAGAAGGAGGCCTTCCGTTTCGTCGTCTGCGAAAACTTCTCTCATGGCGGCTTCCACTCCAAACTCGTGACCGGTATATGTGTGAAGCGATTTCACCAACCGAAAATTGGAGATTTGTTTTCAGCGACTTATTCCAAGCGTCATGATAGCGGTTGTTCAGACAACTCTTCAAGGGCTGACGCTGTGTCGATGCCCGATTCTGTCGACTTTGGCGGCGAATTCGCTTCAGGGCAGCCCGAAAGTGTGGACTCTCCGAGAATCTCCGACTCTCAATAACAGTCTGGAACGTCGGGGGAGTTGTCGTCACCCGAGGATGGTCCCGGTTGTCTTGTAGAAGTTGATTCTCCGGAACCTGCAGCGCGACATGAAGCCGGTACTCTTCTTTTTTTTCTTTTTCTTTTTATGGATTCCCCAAAGGCCGAGGCCTAAGTCGAGGGGGTCTCCGTTCATGGCTTACTGGGAATATACATGTATCTGCAAAATTATAACAATATCATAGATAGAGAAAAGGGAGGGTTATAACAAATGCGTACTCTAGAAATCAGCCATAACATTCGTTACTATGTTATAGAAACTCTGGAAGGAATGAAACCAGCGGGTTCGAAGCGGGTGTTGGCAAAGATGGTACGGACACGCGACACAAAGCAATGACTATTTTGGGTGGTTCTAATGTCAGTGGGGAGAGAATTCCAGGCTGCATCGGTAACAAAGAGGAAAGTGGCACGCGCCGGTGTTCGCCCTGGCAGGCGGGACAAGTTGGAGAGGGCGCCGCGCGCTGGTGGAGAGAATAGCCCAGCTCCAAAAGGGCAGTTCTTCAGCAACTGGTTGACGATGCCGGCGTTTCGTGAAAGTAATTATTAGTTTGATGATCGGAAAAAGGGAGACGTGCAAGGACAGTGGCTGGTGCGCAGGGCTCGTGGCTGAAGTTGCCAGTTTCCGCTTTGTTCTAGGGAGACGTTTGAGCTACTGCAGCACCATTTCCGACCACCTAGGCCTAGTTTACCAGTCCATGCATACAGCATGGCTTCTTGGCGATGAAAATGCGTGGCCAGCACATGATAAGGCTCAGTTGCTACTGGCCGGAAACCTAGGCCTGGCTGACCGTTTCCAAGTAAATATTAGTTTGTGAGTGATGACTGATGGGTTTTGTTTCACATGTACATGCACATAGTTTGGAGGGTAGAGCAACAAGTTTGGCCATCAACTAGGTCAGCAGTTTTCTAGTCGCCAGCAACTAATAAACCACGCCGTGACGGAGCATCATGCTTCCAAATATTGTGTGAACACCACACGTGCACGGCTCACACCACTCTGAACAGTGGTATCATGTATTTGTTGCAAATGCTGCATACATGATTACCAGTCCTGTATATGTACTTTACTCAATCTGCGGGCGGAACTGTTTCGTCCATTGTGGACTCGTATTCGTAAGCGTTGCTAGCACCGAGGCTGAAACAGTGTACTAACTAACTTTTGCTATCAATTCAGGGGCGTAGCACCCGCTACGACTGGTACGACCATGGCCGTACCACTTTTCGAAAAGTGTGGTCCGTCCGGAACGTGCAAAAAAAAAAAAAAAAATTCACGGTTCGCGTGAGACTCGGCCAAAGGCCCAGTTTTCCGCATCCGCAGGAACGCCACCACCCTCTTGGATCAAGGCGCAGATGCAGCTCCTAAGCGGTGGGAGATGAGTAGATCAGACCCACCACAAAGTGGTCAAAGACCGAAATCCCATTCACTGCATCCATGTTTCCCTCGTGCCAGGCCACGAGTTCCCAATTAACTGTGGGTCGCAGCACGGCTGGAAAAAATCCTTCCGCTTCCAAGCAGGACTTGAACCTGGTACCCTCTGTTTCTCAATCATGGTCTGCCTGCGTGCAAAACCGTAATAAAAATTCAGGATCCATCGATGCATATGCGCATCAGATTTTGACCTTTTTCTAGACTCGTACTCGTAGATCTGCCATGCATCTGTGCATGTCCATGCACGTCTCTTCTGCCCGTGAAATAACTCTATGACTTATAAACTGTGCCAGAAGTGTGCCAGAAGTTCCCAGAACACAGGATTTTGTGTCTTTTTTACAAAATTTCCCGGGGGAGGTCCCCCCGACCCCCCTCCAAACGGCCTTCGGCCGCGCCGACCTTTGGTCGTACCACTTCCAAAACCCCTCCTACGCCACTGCAATTACACGCTTCTGCATTGCATATTGCAACTGCCAGCAATTTCGCCTAGCCTCTAGTGGAATAACATGTGTTATCACTCCCTTAGTATTGACTCACATAGATTTTTGCCATACCTAAGCAGTCAAATATTCCTGCATATTTCACTCCTTAGGGCTATATTGACCGCTTTTATTTGACTCCTTTTTAGCGATTGAACGCATGCTTTGGTCAGTCGTGATAAATCTAATATTGACTTCGTACTTAGTCAGTATAGGAAATAAAAGACCTCGTAAAAGACCTCGGCTTCGCCTCGGTCTTTTACTCGGCTTCTATTTCCTATATTGACCTCGTACTCAGTCAATATTAGATACCTATCTGTATCAAGGACCTTAGATACAGCTAGACTACAATAGTCGACTTGGTTGGCCAAAGATATCCAGTATCCATACAAATATTACGGAGGATTAGCAAGACGAAATTCGCGTTCGCGTTCGCAAACTTTTTTCAGTTCGCGAACTGGATTGCGAACTTTCGCATTTTTCGTTCGGAAAAGTAGTCGGAACACGAATCGTGGATTCGTGTCAGGGCAGTCATAAATTTACCACGCTGTACTGCCTACGTCGTGTCAACATCATGTGCGAATTCTGTTTGCTAATCCTTCTCATAACGCGAATTCCGTCACTGAGTTCGACTTTCTTTGGAGAGCGAACGCGAACGCGAATTTCGTCTTGCTGCCCGAGCTACGCTACTGAGTACTGTACGCACTATTAAAATGATGTAATCCCGGAATTTCGCCGTGACAGGCTGACAGCAACCCATCTGAGCTGCACACTCGTACTCTGGGTTTCATCAAGAGTAGATAAACAAGAGTGTGCAACTCCTACTCTTGGTTTCATGTACTCCTGCATCCTGATGCAATCCAGGAAATTAATTGCCGTCACTCCGCCGCCGCGTTGCTCTGGAGCTGCACTCTTGGTAGGGGTATTTTAAGACTGCAGTAGAGACGCGTGCCCAAGAACGATGTTTCCAAGGGCGCCTGGGACGTTCTTATTTTTCAGCAATGTAACTGTGTTCTTATAGCGTGTTCTTAGGGGCCTATATGTGCAACTCCAGCCCGGGCTGGAGCGAGCGGGCCAGCCCGCCAAGGGTGTTTACATGTGCAAGGCCGGGCTGATCGCCAGCCCGCAGTGAGTTTATATGCGCTGAGCACACGCCAGCCCGTTGTGAGTATGCAGCAAACACACTACGACTGTAGTGTGCTGCCCCGGGCTGAAACGCAGGGCTGCAAGCCATACTCAAAAAAAAACTAAAAACTAAAAACTTTTTTTCTCACACAATGTATTCTTCTGCTAATTTCTATTCGCGCTGTGGCACATGTTTGGTGTGTTGTATCACCTCATTTCTTTTTCCTGTTTTTCACATTTTTAGCCGTCCATATCAAAGTATTTTGCAAGTAGTTCCCCTTCTTTTTTAATGTAAATCCTGCATGTCGACAAATAAACAGTGCTCACTGGACGTCCTTCTTGTTGCTGAACAAAAAGCTTCATAGATTTTCAAGACAATATCGGGAATCCTCTTTAAAACTTCCCTCAAAAGGTAAAAGTACCTATTTTGTAGCATGAATGCAGTGTAGACACCATAATCATACAACTCTGGCCCGGGCTGGTCTGTTTATATGTGCTTTTTCTGGCCCGCCTAGCCGGGATCCCGGGTGGCTCGGGGCGGGATCCCGCCTCGCCGGGCCAGCCCGCTTGCCATGTAAACGCACCACAGGTTTTGTGTGCATTTGTGTATAACCCCGAGATCCCGTTGCAGGCGGGCTGGCCCGCCTGTCGACCAGCCCGGGCTGGAGCTGCACATATAATCACCCCCTAAGAAACAATCCATACTGAATCATAATTATGTATCCCACAAGCTCCCAGAAAACCAACACCGCTGTTCTTAACTTTTAAATAGGCTGTGGCGTTCTTAGTATTTCAGGCTGGACGTTCTTGGGCTCCACGTTATTCAGCGCGCGACTCTACCGTATTGTGCTCAATTAGTGGCGGACCACCCGTCCCGATCCACCGAGCCCATGCCATGGTAAAGTAAAATCCGATTGTTTCCCTGAGGGACACCCCCCCCCCCCCCCACACACTCCTCTGCAGTCCGCTGTACCACTCCACACTGCCTTGTGACGCCCCTGACAATGAATACACCGAGAATAGAAGGTCGGCCAATGGGGGTAAGGCAAAAGGCCTTGTGTAATGTTGCAGAACCCTAGACTGACAGTTTCCAGTGTACGGGAGAATGAATGTATGAACGACGCGCAGAAGAGCACAGCGCGCGCACACACATCGCAGTGTAGCAAGGAGAGAATGAAGAACGAAGAAACGAAACGCAGGAATAAGAATGAAACCTCTCTCTCCTCAAACCGTATGTAGGGACATAGTCATATAGATACCGCTGAACCAAGCATTGCCCAGGAGATCTAGATCTGAACAGCAGCAGCACACAACACACACCCGTTGCGTTCGAATATTGAATTCGAAGGCACAGTTGCCAGGGGAACCATTGCCATAGCCACACACAGAGATGGTCGAGGGAGGGGGCGGGGGAGGGAGGGGAAGGAGGGAAGATTCTCTTACAGCAGCAGCAATCAGCAAACAAAATCAGCCGTCGAAAACACCAATTTCCTCTAAAATCATTGTAAAACATAGCAACATACGGGGTGTGTTAATGAAGCAAACACAGCAGACAAACACAGCAGACATGCACGAAGCGTTGTACTCTGTGTACGGGATAGTAGGCTTTAAACAAGTTGCTCCAAAAGCAACAACAACAACAACAACAGGGACAAAACTAGCACTGACACACCGAGGTGGACACCCTTCTTGGACAAGACTGGTGACATGCACACACACACGCACACACGCACACACACACACACACACACACACACACACACACACACACACACACACGATAGCCAAGCAAACGGAGAGAGCAGAACCAAGATAAAACTAATGGTAGATAAATAATACTATTAAAAAAGGCAGTGTGATTGAATGTTGCATTGATCAGGGGAATCTGTCAGTTCCACTCGGGCCGGCCAGTCTCTCTTCCACCTCCCCATCATGACGCGAATAGTGAAGTGCAAGTGTCGACAAAGCAATGTGTTCTCGTGGGCCGCGTACGAAAACGTCGCCATGTCACAGCCCGCCCCACATGCGGCAATACCCGCAAGCGCTCGAGCGGATGTGCGGATGTGGAAACCATCTTGATTGCCGGCTTGCTTTTCCAGCAGCAGGAGTACTTATTCTCACAACGTTACGCACAACACAGCAGCTCGCGATGCTCCGCTATCACAACACTGTCAGGAGACTGGCAGGCACCGTCTGGCCAGAGATGACCCGCGCCACCATGCCGGCTGAGCACCAAACGTTCAGCAGTAACTTGTCAAGCCAGCCCCAGGCAGTTGTGCATTGCTTGTCAACTCAACTGGGTCCACTTCGGTGTGTCGGCCTGCCTGCGTGCACACAACGGCTAAGGAACCTTATCCGAGAGCAAAAAGAAAATATTTTATTCGGTCTGAAGTGTAACTATAGTAACCGGACCACGGGGTGCGACGCACAATTGTAAACAAGAGGTCCAGGTCGAGAGATCGTCATGGCATCTGCATAACACAGTTCACTGCACGTGCCCTGCTTACGTCCACTCAAAGTCATCCTGCGGTGCTTTGTGGCGCAAGGAGTTCTTGCGCGGCTGTCCAAAGCCGGCGACGAAGTTGAGACTGCTTTCCTGGGACGGGGGCGGTTCTTGGATCATCGGCACCGCTTGGGGCGGAGCTTGGGTGGCGTTGCCTCCCTGCGTACTGACCGTAGAGTACTGGGTCTGAAGATGCGATCGCCTTATCGACGTCTGGTGTACCTGCGGCTGCACCGGTTCCAGCTCAAACGCTTCATAGCTTATTTGGCCGTCTTCTCCGGCCGGCGGTGGCGGTGGCAGGTCTTCCATGAGGTGCACTCCGGCATCATAGCTCACTCTGGCCGCGGCAGGACGGTGCTCTGGCACAGGTGGGGCAGGCATGGCCGACTCCGGCGCTTGGTCGTCACCCCAACCGCAGGCGACCACGGGAGACATGTAAGTCGAGCTCAACGCCGCCGCATTGCTTGCGTCTTCGGGCCAGTCACTGGTATGCAGTGACGTGTCGTAGCTTACATCAGTGTGCATGTGTTCGGCGCCAGGAGGAATGTTGACAAACTGGACATTACCGGCACTGCCAGCGCCTTGCTGGAGGTTCATGTCTTGCTGGGGGTGTCGGTTAGCAGCTTGCTGCGGATTCATGCCGTGTTGGGGCGCGCGCTGTTGCCGGTTAACGGACTGCTGCGGGTGCATGCCATGCTGGGAGGCACGCTGCTGCCCGTTGGGAATTTGCTGCGGGTGCATTCCACGCTGGGACTGCTGCGGGTGCATTCCGCGCTGGGACTGCTGCGGGTGCATTCCACGCTGGGACTGCTGCGGGTGCATTCCACGCTGGGACTGCTGCGGGTGCATTCCGCGCTGGGGCTGCTGCGGGTGCATTCCGCGCTGGGACTGCTGTGGGTGCATGACGCGCTGAGCCTGCTGCTGGGTCACGCCATGCTGGGACTGTTTTCGATTCATGCCGTGTTGTGACTGCTGTCTGTTCATACCGTGCTGTAACTGCTGTCGGTTCATACCATTCTGGATCTGCTGTTGGCTCACACCGTGCTGGGACTGTTTCCGGTTCATGCCGTGCTGCGACTGCTGTCTGCTCATTACATTCAGGGGCTGCTGTTGGTTCATAATATTCTGGAGCTGCTGCGGATTCGCACCGTGCTGGGAGCGCCTCCGGTTGATAGACATCTGCGGACCGATGCCGGGCGGTGGCTGCTGCGGATTCTGGGGCTGCTGTGGGTTTGCGCCGTGCTGGGAACGCTTCCTATTCACAGACTTGACAGGTTGCTGCGGCTGAAACTGCTGCTGGGGAATGAATGTGCCGGGATGCACTGCCAGGGTCGGTCCGTCCATGGGCATATCCATATCCGGGCCGTTTCCGAGGTCCACTGATGACATCACGGAGACGCGGCGAATGCTGTTAGGGTCCGCAATTGATATATTGTCCATGTCATCCTCGCAAGGCATTGTGTCGGAGTGCTCCAGCTGGGCACCTCCTGATAGTGCTGTCACGGCGGAGTTCTGCTTGCGCTGGTTGGCGCGCTGCTGGTTCTTGTTGCTTCGCTGACTGGAGCGACCCTTGCGACTGGCACGAGAGTTGTTGCTGCTGGGCATCTCGATCTTCTCATCCCAGGTGTTATACGAAGTGTACCCCTCGTCCTTGGAGTCTCCCGACTCTACTGCTGGCGCCTGTGGCTCCTGGCGTAGCTCTATGGCTGGACAGTGTCACACCAGAATACACAACAACAACGACAACAACGACAACAACGACAACAACAACAACAACAACAACAACAACAACAACAACAACAACAACAACAACAACAACAACAACAACAACAACAACAACAACAACAACAACAACAACAACAACAACAACAACAACAACACCAATACAGGCCATCGTGAGAATAAAGATTTGAAACAACGACGATGAGAGGCAGTAGCTGCAGTAGCAACAACAACAAAAACCACAACAAGCGTGCAACCTTCGTATAATTTACGTCGCTCTCGTACTTGGCACTTGCTAACTCCGCGGGCTGATCGCTGTCTCCATTCTCCCCTATACAAGGCCCTTCATTACTTAAAATTGCTTGCCCATCCAACAACAACAACAACAACAACGCCAACACACACCTACATCGTGCCTGGACCTGGCCATCTCTAGCCTCAGCCGCCATAACATCACCATCACAAGCCTGCCCCCTATGGGTGCCTCTGATCATGTTGTCATACAAGGCAACATACGACCCCAGCAGCACACCACCCACAGAAACAATAATACAAATAATAATAAAAATGAGAGCAGTACTACACAGCAAAGCACCTCCAGCACATACTGGTTGTGGAGCGAGGAACGCATTGCGTCCCTGCGTGAAGCTCTTGCTACCTGCAATCTGCAGTACGATCCACATCCCACTGACCCTCAGCCAGTAACCTCATTCTGGAACTTCTGGAGAGACCAGATACTGAAACTAGCCGTGCACCACTGCCAAGTGACCAGAAGCAAGTCCCGCAAAAATTCTACGCCCACTCGTCCCTGGATGACGAAGGATCTCCTCAGCCAGATCAAAACAAAGCACAAACAGTTCCGCACCTACAAGGCGACCCAACTAGACTCAGATTGGAAACTGTACACAGCCCAGCGTAACCGAGTAACCGCTCTTTTGCGACAGGCTAAGTCCGACTTTGTCCAGCAAACAACGTCAACGGGTACAAACCTCCACCGTCTACTGAAGCACCTGAAAAAACCGCCTAAGCAAACAATTCCCACACTATCGACAGCCAACTCCACTGCAGCCACGGCTATGGAGAAGGCAACAGCTCTCAACAAGTTCTTTATCTCCCAAAGCCAACAGTCCATCGACAAGACCACCTGTACTACACCAGACATCAACACTACCCCTGACATCAGTCATACTCTAAATACAATCGCAGCAACAGTGGAAGAGGTCGAGAAGCTTCTATGCAGTCTAGACACTGGCAAGAGCCCAGGCTTTGACAACATCCCAACTCGGCTCCTGAAAGAAACTGCAAAGGAAATCTCCCCATCTCTCACTAGTCTCTACAATCTGTCCTTCAGAACCGGAGAAATACCACAGGATTGGAAAGACGCAACTATTACACCCATCCCCAAGTCGGGCAACCCCTCCCATCCTACCAACTACCGACCCATCTCCCTGCTCAGTATAATATCAAAAACACAAGAAAAAATAGTCCACTCTCGTCTGTACAATCACATAGCACCGCACTTACCCTCCAACCAATCCGGCTTCAGGAAACAAGACGGGACCGAACTGCAACTCGCACGGATCGTCCACCAGATATCCACAGCTAGGGATGCGGGGAAGCATGTTGTAACGTGTTTCTTCGATCTCAGTAAAGCCTTTGATCGTGTATGGCATCAAGGCTTGCTGAAAAAGCTGAGCCACTATGGTGTCGACGGCAAGGCTCACAATTGGCTCGAAGCCTACTTGACAGGACGCAGACAGCGGGTGCAGGTTGAAGGCACAACATCCGTCTTTATACCAATACCAGCAGGAGTGCCCCAGGGCTCGGTCCTGGGACCACTTCTGTTCCTGGCATACACCATTGACCTGCCCACTGCCTGTGAAAATGCTACAACCTCGTGTAGCCAGTTCGCGGACGACACCGCACTAATTGCCATTGCAGGCAGCTACATTGAGTGTGAGGCTGCGCTACAAAGAAGCGTCGATGCCGCAGCAGAATGGCTAGAGCGCTGGCACCTGCTAGTCAATAAAACGAAAACCGTCATCCTCCCGTTCTACCATGCTAACCGACCCCCACCACGACTACCCGAAATAAAACTTGGCCAAACCCTATTAGAAACAGTAACACAACATCGTCACCTCGGCATCATCTTTCAGCACGACCTAAGATGGTCAGCCCACCTTGACTTTGTGCTGAAGAAAGCCGTAAAATCTTTTAATATTCTCTTTAGGCTCAAATCAACTCTACACACTAAATCACTCTCTCTCATTTACAAAACGTATATCCTGCCTATAATTGAATATGCATGCATTGCTGTCACCCCGCTCTCAATCGCAGCCCTTGACCGTCTTGAGCGAATCCAGCGCAAGGCGGCCAGAATCTGCCTCCGTCTCCCCCTTTACACTCCTCTGGATCATTCAACACTGCTCCATCGGCTCAAATGGCCGACAATGTTCTCTCGCCGCAAAGTGAAGCTCACCCTTCTTGCTCACTCCATAAAATACCAATATGCCCCACAACACATACGCTTGCTCAACACCCTCGCTCAAGTTACGGCCCAGTACAGCCTTCGACACGCACGCACTTGGCACCTCCCACCCTCCAGAACCGATCGCTGTAAAGACTCCCCACTGTACAAGTCCCTAGAATACTACAATGCCCTCCCTGCTAGCATTCGTGACGTCTCCTCCCGACCTGCTTTCAAACAAGAAATCTGCTCACTGCTGATTAACTCAATCTGCTCCTGCAGCGCTCACCTTCTCCCATACTTGTAAAGTTCAAAGTGATGTAAATCACTTTCCAACTGTTTAACCCACAATCTCACCTTCTCATCAATTTATCTCTTTTTGGCGATGGTGCCATCGTGAAAATAAAGAATTCAAAAACAACAACAACTCCATTGCGCCCAGCCTTTATTATGATAAACTCCCTATTGTCATCGCTACTGCTTCAGCAAGCAGCTAAACTTTGATCTCTCTGTATCCGCTCCGTGCGCCTGTAATTATTTTTCTCTTATTGGCCACAGGCCATTGTGAGAATTAAAGATTTCAAACAACAACAACAACAACAACAACAACAACAACAACAACAACAACAACAACAACAACAACAACAGTCCCTAGAATACTACAATGCCCTCCCTGCTAGCATTCGTGACGTCTCCTCCCGACCTGCTTTCAAACAAGAAATCTGCTCACTGCTGATTAACTCAATCTGCTCCTGCAGCGCTCACCCTCTCCCATACTTGTAAAGTTCAAAGTGATGTAAATCACTTTCCAACTGTTTAACCCACAATCTCACCTTCTCATCAATTTATCTCTTATTGGCGATGGTGCCATCGTGAGAATAAAGAATTCAAACAGCACTATCACCCAGTGCAAGCATGTACTGCCACTCGCCAGGCTCACCTCGCACGGCAGCAGAAGACGACAGCAACGACGAGAGCCTACTTGAGGAAGATGGAAATCGCGCCGAACAACTCCTGCAGAAGCTCAATGCAGCAGAGGAAGACTGGAAACTCTACACCGGATGTCGCAGTCGCAGACGCAGACGCCACCAGCTAGAGCAGACGCCCCCAGGCGCACAACAGCCACATACCTCTAAAAACAAAAACAAAATAAGCTAGCTGACCAGAGTCCTACAGGAGTCACCATGGACCACGCCTGAACTGGAACCAGCATCAACCCCAGGCACCTTCAGTGAAAAAATATATATACTTGTAATACTCAATCTGCGGACAGCATGCTGTTTCGTTCTTTTTGAACTCATCAGCGTACTTGTAATATATATGAAAAACGAAAATGAACAAAATAGCATCTCCTTCCTCTCCTTCAACGCTCGCAGTCTCTACCCCAAAATGGATGAACTGTCAGCAATAGTATCGTCAACAACGCCACCTTATGATGTCATTGCTGTCTCTGAAACATGGTGTACCCAGCACGACCCAGAGTCCCTGTTTGCCCTTAGTGGTTACACACTACATCGTGCAGACCGCCCAGACCGCCAAGGTGGAGGAGTGATTCTTTACATGAACGACATTATACCTCATGAACTCGTCCCTACAACAACCCCAGACAGCTTTGACCTATTATCGCTGAAACTGTCAGCCAACGACTGCACCATCAACGCAACATGCATCTACCGACCACACCGTTGCTACCATCGTCTATTCTGTTAGCACCTTGAGGAACTGATCTGAGCCATACCAACAACGCAAAAGATTATCCTCGGTGATTTCAATGCAAAGAACGCCGCTTGGTGCCACTCTGACACGACAGATGCTGTTGGCGAGGATCTAGCAGTGCTGTTCCAAACTTGCTCTCTACACCAACATGTCACATTCCCCACTCTTGTGCAGAATGGGCACCCTAAATCCTGCCTGGATCTCGTCGTCACGGATGTAGACAGCGACTATGTCCTTATCTCTAGTCTCCCGCAGATCGGCAACTCGGACCACCTATCCATCAGGGGTTTAGTCAAGCCAGTCGCTGCATCCCCTCGAGCCGTACCACCTCCCACCCATAACACCACCCATTGGAAATGGCCAAACCAAAGCATCAGCAGTCTGAAAGCCGAAATTGAACGCACACAACTGCTACCGGAAGGTGACACCCTGAACACTACCAACAAAGACAACCTGTGGCACTCATGGAAGGACAAAGTGCTCACTTGCGCCCGCAAACACTGTGCAGTAACTCACTCCCCGAGGCATACTAGCCACCTCGCAAAGCCATGGCTGAACCCATAGCTCACTGACGCCATCAGAGAAAAACACCGGCTCTACCGTGCATACTTGCGCACCCGAACGCCCTGCAACTGGACAGCATACACCACCCAACACAACAAAGTTACTCACCTTCTCCGAATCGCGAAGTCTACATATGAATTTAATGGCACTGGGACGAGCCATTCCACACCAAACCTGCACAAACTGATGCGCGGCCTTCAGTCCTCACAACGACCTACTCTGCCAGACATGCTCTCCCAGGGCCAGACTCTCTCAACCCCCGCTGAAAAAGCAACCGCCCTGAACGCTTTCTTCATCTCGCAGAGCCAACAGTCAGTCACAGGGTGCCACGAGGAACTCCCCTCCATTCATTTCCCCACATCCAATACCCCTGGCCTCACTACACTTGAAACAACAGCCCATGTTCGATTTAGTGTGTTCGAATTTGTGCATCATGTTTCTGCCTTGTATTAGTGCAGTAGTGCATTTGTAGTTTACTTATTTGTTGCATTGTGCTACAGCGTTTTGCTCTCTTTGTTGCTATTTTGTGCACTGTCTCAGTGGCTGGTTCTTTGTATCATAAGCATGAGTGCGCGTCTGCCGCTAGGCTAGTTGTCTGTTTCATGAATGCACTTGCGGTCGTTGTTGGCTGATCACTACACCATTGTCTCACATGTATCATCGTTCTAGCTGCGTGCTCCCGTACCTGTGCGTACGGTGTTCTTTTGGTTCTATATTCGTGATTTGCATTTTTGTTTTGGGTCAGATGTGTTTACGATGTTTTTCAGATGAGTTTGGAAACGGTTGTGTTGAACTCTAAGCTGGTGTTTTTTTGAGCTAGTGCTTGTTGTCCGAAGATGGAATATTGAATACAGTCTGATTGGAGAAGTCATTGATTTGTTCAGTAACATATGGTCCTTCGAGCCGGATTGACATGGCTGCGCCAAGAAGAAGTTCGCGATCCAACCAAGGTGTCTTGCCTGTACGGTTTCAGGACGAGGGAAATGAACCCTAAAGTCGTCTGAGCCCTGGAAGCCTGTCGGACGTGGACTCCGTGTCTGAAAGCAGTGTGTCAACCAGAGCCAGTGTTGTTGGCAGTAGTATCAGCTCGTCTGCGTCGTCGTTGCGACGAGCAAGTGTTGTACAGGCAGAGCTGAGAATGGCTCGCATGGAGCGAGCCTTCTTGGAGCAAAAAATGGAGCAAGAGAGAAGGATATTTCGTCTGGAAATGGGGGCTGCGCAGGTCTCTCTCTCATCGGCATCGCGGTCGAGCTCACCAGTCGATGAAAGTTCGGGATTGACATTCAAAACATGTGTCACCGGGCTTCCCAAGCAACCTCAAGCTCCGCTGGATAGTGCAGCTATGGAAGCTGTTGAACTACAGGGGAGTGATGTGCTAGTAGAGCAGCACGTAGAGGAAGAAGTGCTTGTCGTTGAAGAACATGCAGCCAACGGGGCTGATGAAGTGAAAAGCGACGAGAAAAAAGTAGTTGTTGAAAGCCGTGTGCAGTCACTGCAGTGTGCTCAAGATCCGAGTTCCGCTGTGTTGCACAAGGGGGACAGGGAACGTGTTCGTGAGCCAGCTGAGACCAGTGCAAGTCGGAGTGCAGACAAGAGCACGGAGCTGACCACAGGAGTGACAGGTTCAAGTGTCCGTGACAGCAGGCATGCACCCAACACTGTGCAAGCTGCATTCAAGTCTAGGTCCAAGCCTGCCAGCTCACACAAACCTGTACGGGAGGCTGCCGCTGCACGTGGTGCATACTTTGAGACTCCTACTGCTAGGGCTGCTGATCCCGGACTGCAGGCTCCTTCTGCCAACCAGTGTGCCAGTGCTAGGAGAGTGCAAGACTGGGTTGACAGAGTGCAGGTACCAGTACCAGCAGGAATAAATCAACATCAGGTCAAGCCTCTGGAGTTGCCCAGATTTGATGGCGTGCAGAGGAGCTACGTAAGATGGCGCCAGAGATTTATGAGACTGGTGGATGATGACTACTCCGTGTCCGAGGATTATAAGATGGCTCGCTTACGAGAGGCGCTAGATGGTGGCAAGGCCGAGGAACTGATATGCGAGGTGCTGGATGGGCCTGGTGCATATAGAGCGGCCTTGGAGGAGTTGGAAGCTTGGTACGGAAGCAGTGAGCGCGAGCTAGAACGTCAGCAGACGGAACTCATGAGTCTGCCCAGAATTGTCATGGAGAAAGACACTGAGTCGCTGCAAAAGCTCGCTGTCAAGCTCCGCAATGTCATTGTGAACATGTCAACTGCTGGAATGCAGCCAGGCAGGGAGCTGTATATAGCGGTCACACAGAAGTTGCCACGTGGCATGCTGTCACGCTACATGGATTGCCATGACGACAACAGGAGCAATGCCCAGGAGTTGTCACAATGGCTGATGAGACGGGTGAATCAGTCGAGGCACGTTGATGCACGCCTCTCAACTGGCGGTGATCAGCAGCCAGCTCAAAGAGAGCAGCGCAAGCACAGGGTCTTGGTGTCAAACGCCAGTCAGGCAGCCGAGCCGACGGAGCCTGAACCATCAAGAGCTGCCTATGCTCAGCCCAGAACCGCAGCTTCTGACAGGAGGACGTGCCCGAAGTGTCGAGGCAGCCATGCTCTTGCAGATTGCTCCAACTTCCTGACCCTTGGCGTCCAGAAGAGATGGGACCTGGCGAAGCTGGTGGGGCTATGTTTGCGATGCCTGCAGCCTGGTCATTTTGCGAAGGAGTGCAAGAGCGCCGGATGCAAGAAGTGCCCAGGTGGCCATCACAGTCTGCTGCACTACGACAAGCAGAAGAAGGCCAGCCAACCTGATGAGAAGACGCAGAAAGACTCCTGCAGCAGTGCCTGTACAACCAGTGCCGACCACACCATAGCCTTCATGACCATTCAGACGACAGTCCACGGAAACAGTACGGCAGCACAAGCCACAGCACTGTTGGACTCGGGTTCGTCAGCCAGCTATGTCACTGGGGGTCTTGTTCGAAGTCTCGGCATCACGACAGAGAAGTGTCGCATGGAGACGACGGTGCTCGGAGGCAGCTCTATCGTCGGGGAAACGGAAAAGGCCAGCCTTGTTATCGCCAGCCTGGACGGTTCCTACGAAGGCAAGCTGGAGGCATGGGTGCTACCCACAATCACTGCAGCCGTGCCACCCGTCGAGTGGGAGCAGCAGAAGGCGAGCTGGAGCCACCTGCAGAGCTTGCCACCGATGGTGGATCCCAGCACTGCCGTCGACTTGTTGATCGGATTAGACGCGGCAGAGATGCATGCGTCTCTTGAGGAGCGTGCGTGCCCCACGGAGGGAGGCCCGACAGCCCGGAAGACGCGCCTCGGTTGGGTACTGTTTGGCCCAAATGCTGTCAACAAGTCTAGCAGTGGCAGCACTACTCTACTCGGCGTCTCTCAAAGCTCCGGAGCTGAGGAGGAGCTGGATGAGCTAGTGAAGACGTTCTGGAGTCTGGAGGCTGTGGGAATGGAGCCACATCCGCATACGCCCGCAATGACTCCTGACGAGAAGGCAGCGGACGACCTCACAGCGGCAACATTGAGCCATGACGGTGAGCGTTTCCAGATCGGCATCCCGTGGCACAGCGGTGGACCTGGACCAGAGGTTCGGAGCAATTTCGAACTGGCAAATGGCCGGCTGACCAGCCTCATGCGGATGCTGGAGAGGAAGCCAGACGTCAAGCTACGGTATGCGGCAGTCTTGGAGGATTATCTTAGCAAAGGCTACATCAGACTTCTGGAAGACGTGCCGTCTGTCAGCGCCAACCAGAACTACCTTCCGCACTTCGCCGTTGTTAGAGAAGACAAGGCAACTACCAAAGTGCGAATCGTCTTCGACGGAGCGGCTAGAAACGGGACCCATCCCAGCATCAACGAGCTGATGTACGCTGGGCCGAAGTTGCAGAATAACATGGTCCATGTTCTGCTCCGGTTCTGCAAGGATGCCGTGGCTCTTGCGGCAGATATCTCGGAAATGTTCTTGCAGGTCAGGCTGAGACCTGAAGACAGGTGCTATCATCGATTTCTGTGGGAGAAGGACGGCAACCTCGTAGCGTTCGAGTTCCTGAGGCTCGTATTCGGCATCAAAGCCTCGCCATACCTGGCAGGACGCGCACTGCTTGAAACAGCGAATAGGTTTGCTGACACAACGTCCAAGTCAGCCGTGAAGCGTCATCGGAATGATTGTGTGCGGTGTAAGCGCACATGGGCCAAGGCTGCGCATCCAATCATGGGCCAGCTACCAGACTTCCGCACAAGCGGACCTCTTCAACCATTTGCAAAGGTTGGAGTGGATTACTGCGGCCCGTTCTACACAAAGCAAGGCCGTGGACGACCGCAGGTGAAACGCTGGGTTTGTGTGTTTACCTGCCTGCAAGTTAGAGCCTGTCATCTCGAGATGGCAACGTCATTGGACACCGATGGCTTCCTGATGGCATTCGACCGATTTGTGAAGCGCCGAGGTGTACCAATGGAAGTGGTTTCGGACAACGGGACGAATTTCGTGGCTGCGGAGAGGCTAATGAGGGAGGCGGTTGTTGCCCTGGACAACAGCAAGATTGAATCGAATCTGGCTGATCGCGGAGCGACTTGGCGCTTCAACCCGCCAGCATCTCCGCATTTCGGTGGTGTGTTCGAAGCGATTGTCAAGTCGGTGAAGAGAGCCCTGCAGAACGTGTTGCAACGTGCCGACATTACCGATGAGGAACTCATGACAGCGCTAGTTCACGCCGAAGCATTCCTCAACTCCCGACCCTTGTCCACGGTGTCATCAGATCCCACCGACTTACGGCCATTGACTCCTTTGAGCTTCCTTATCGGCCACATGGATGTGAGGACAGCTATGGAAGAGAATGCCGATCGTCAGGAGGTGGTCAACCCGCGGCGTCGCTGGCTTTACGTTCAACGGCTGGTATTGGAAGTGTGGCGAAGATGGTTGAAGGAGCTCGTGCCGCGGCTGAATGTACGCGCGAAGTGGCGTGGCGACAAGCGCAAGGTGGAAGTTGGCGACGTGCTGCTCGTTGTGAAGAAAGATACGCCTAGAGGAAAGTGGCCTCTTGGCCGCGTGAGTGAAGTCTTCCCGGGTCCGGACGGCGTAGTGCGAGTCGTGGATGTCGTGATCCAGGGGAAGACTTACAGACGCGCGGTGCACAACCTCATACCACTGGAAGTTACAGATGATGAGCAAGCAGTTACACCGGCCAGTGTACCCGCCACCAGCTCTAAAGGTGTCGATGAAGTGTCTGCCGTAGTATGACATCACACTGAAAAGAGCGTGATAATGAGCATGACGAACTCTGATGTGAGTTTCCTTATGGCACTAGTGTTTAGGAATGCAGATTAGTTTGTTGTCTTTCATATGATAATTAGCTACTAGTCTCTAGCGTATATCTGTGTGAATTCTCTCTCAGTTGACTTCGTTCGAGAGGGAGGAAATGTTCGATTTAGTGTGTTCGAATTTGTGCATCATGTTTCTGTCTTGTATTAGTGCAGTAGTGCATTTGTAGTTTACTTATTTGTTGCATTGTGCTACAGCGTTTTGCTCTCTTTGTTGCTATTTTGTGCACTGTCTCAGTGGCTGGTTCTTTGTATCATAAGCATGAGTGCGCGTCTGCCGCTAGGCTAGTTGTCTGTTTCATGAATGCACTTGCGGTCGTTGTTGGCTGATCACTACACCATTGTCTCACATGTATCATCGTTCTAGCTGCGTGCTCCCGTACCTGTGCGTACGGTGTTCTTTTGGTTCTATATTCGTGATTTGCATTTTTGTTTTGGGTCAGATGTGTTTACGATGTTTTTCAGATGAGTTTGGAAACGGTTGTGTTGAACTCTAAGCTGGTGTTTTTTTGAGCTAGTGCTTGTTGTCCGAAGATGGAATATTGAATACAGTCTGATTGGAGAAGTCATTGATTTGTTCAGTAACAGCCCAAGAGGTCTCAAAGTTACTGTCTAACCTGGATCCGTCAAGAGCCCGGGCTGTGATGGCATACCAACCCGCCTACTGAAAGAGGCAGCCAGTTCACCTGCGCCGTCCCTAGTAACCCTTTTTAACATCTCCTTCGATCGTTGCACTATTCCGCAAGAGTGGAGGGACGCAACAGTCACCCCCATCCACAAGAATGGCAGCAAAACCGAGCCCTCCAACTATCGACCGATATCGCTACTCAGCGTGACGTCGAAAGTACACGAGAGGATAGTTGCTGACCGCATCTCGAAGCACATCCAACCTCACTTCCCCAACGGCCAATCAGGCTTTCGGCCAAACGATGGCACCACACAGCAGCTATCTCGGTTAATCCATCAGATCACCGAGAAAAGAGGCGCCGGGCAAACAGTAATTGCTTGCTTCTTCGACCTATCTAAGGTGTTTGACCGGGTGTGGCACCAAGGACTGCTTGCAAAATTGGCCCACCTCGGACTCGATGGCAAATGCCTCCAGTGGCTTGCCTCTTATCTCACCAACAGACGACAACGTGTGCAAGTGGAGAGCAGCAAATCAACCTGGCTGAACATTCCAGCGGGGGTCCCCCAAGGCTCTGTCTTGGGGCCGCTTTTGTTCACGGCCTACACAGTCGATCTGCCAGCCGCCTGCATAAATGCCAACACTGAGTGCAGCCAGTTTGCCGACGACACTGCCATCATTACCGCTCATGAGAAATTTCTAGCGGCAGAAGAGCACCTCCAGTCAGCTGTGACAACCGCGGCACAGTGGCTGAAGGATTGGCATCTCCTGGTCAACGAAAGTAAGACCACTGTCATCCACTTTCACCACACCAACCGGCCACCTCCCAGACCACCATCAATCACACTCAACGATACCAACCTCACTGTGGCCTCAAGGCATCGCCATCTTGGCCTCCTCATACAGCAGAATCTATGCTGGAACTCGCATGTTGACTACATCATCACTAAAGCGACCAGGAAGATGTTCCTTCTCCTGCGACTACGCAATTCCTTAACCTTTTGCGCCCTGGTGCTAAATCCCCTGATTCCTGCCACCGGCCGCCCTGCCATACGCAATAGTCCCAGTATGCATTTGAAAATTATCTAATTTCACTCACCAGTTTCGTAATTATTTCTTTTTGGTCGCATTGGAAAGCTACAGATGTTCTCTCTCTCTGAATATCGCCACTAGACACCCGGCAGGAGCAACAGAATGGCCTTCAAGCCTGTTGAGAGCTGCCCTATTGCGCCTGAGCGAGATTCTGTACCCACCTCCACAAATGTTATCGTTTCTCAATTTTTACTCAACGTAGAACGATGATTCAAAGTCCTGCAGATTCATGAAGCTCAAGCGATTCATTTGATCTCTACTTCGCATGCGCTGTGCAGCGATGAGTCACTGGGAAAGTCCCTGTTTGAGGCACGCCGACACACTTTGAAGCGCTCTGCGTACAAATTTTCGAAACAATTTCAAGCGTATCCGTGTTTCGTTCTTCGATACTCAGTGATTCCGCACCGCGCTATATCAAACGACATACCACTGGAAAGCTTATTCTCTCACCTTTCCAATGAGCCATCATTCGCGACAATCAGATAAAGGACAATGGAGTTACGACAATTTGAACAGTGATGTATATGCACTGTACAAGTATGCGCTTCTACTTGACGCACATATGCGGCATCAGGAAATCAGGGTATGACGTTTTGACGCACATGTGCGGCATCAGTCCGGAAAGGGTTAAACACTTCTGCTCTCTCCTCTATCTATCTAACCTACATCCGCCCCATTCTTGAGTATGCTTGCACTGTTCTCTCACCCCTCCCCACAACCCTGAACGACCGGCTTGAGCGCAACCAACGGCGCACCGCTCGCCTCTGTTTGCATCTCCCCCTCTTTGAACACAGAACCCACTCCGTGCTGCTGCACCGACTCAAATGGCCATCACTCAACAGCCGCCGTACCCTCTCCCATATCCTTCTTGCACATAGCCTGCATCATAGATATGCACCACCACACCTTCTTGCAATTCACCTACCCCGTATACAACCCATTCGCACGCTCAGGTTCCCCCGAACCTTTGAGCTACCCACAACACGTACAAACCGGCTAAGGGACTTCCCCATCTATGCTTCTCTTGATCTCTTTAAAATAGCATGATTCCACTCAGCCTCCGGCAAATCAACCCCAGACGAGATTTCAAAGCAAACATCCTACCACTTGTCATCTCTTCCGTAT